>NW_003314284.1:1683714-1805055 GCF_000143415.4 Selaginella moellendorffii | reverse complement strand
AAAAAAGGAAAAAATGGCCTGCAGACGGCAGTCACGCGACCTCTAGGCATCAGTCTCCAGGCGATGGTATCCAACAGAATAAAACGAGGACAAAGAATAAAACCATGACAACTTTGCGACGTAAGGATTTGACCTCTTTGGAAAGTTGGGAATGCCAAAATGCGAAAAAAAAACCGACCTCTGGTCCTGGTTCTCAATCGCTCTGGCACAAAAAAATCGCACATCAAATCATCTACTTGGTGGTCGTCCGCAATCGGAGCAACACGTCGGCTACTTCAAATCTCCAAAGTCCAAACTATCCAGTAGCTTGTCATCCTCTGAAAAGACGCAATTTGCTGCACAGGCAAACGAGTTTAGGAACGAAAGAGAAAGGTCGAGGCTGGAGCTCACCGATATCGTGCTTGTCGGGAGATTGCAAATATGACTCAGTCTCGGGGCTCATGAACGGGGAAGAGTAGCCTCCAAGCGCTCCTAGATCTGGATCAACAGCGCACCTCAAAACCGAGGAGAAAAGAAACATATCTACGTACCAGAACTCGCTCCCAGCTCCGCGGCGAGATCCGACAAGCTAAAGTTCCTCGGAAGATGGCCAAGCGTTCCAAGCGACTCCCTTGAGTTGTGGCCATCTTCTTCTCCACCGTCAAACGACACAATCCCATTCTGAGAGTTGTGCTCGTGAGAGTGAGGCTCATGCGACACAAACGGCGTGTCCAAAACCATCCCGGACATATCAGTAATGCCTCCAAACGGGAAGTTTGCGCCGTTGGCACCTCCCGAACCGGGAATATCACCTGTTTGCATGATTGAATCCATTGCACTGCAAGAAAGAAACGTATCAAACGACTTGCTAGGATTCTTAAACCCGAAAGCTACCTGGATCCTGGGCTTTCGTGAAAGTTCTCAGCTAGTGGATTGCCACCGGTTACTATAGGCATTGGTGGAGCGGGCATATCACCAGTCAGTGGAGGAACTGGATACCCCATCGGCACCTGTCCCACTTCAAGTTTGCAACGAAAGTATACGTCAGTGACCAGCTTCAATTCAACCCAGAGGCTTACTTGCGTGGTGCATGCCATTGCTGGGATGCGGCATTGGAACTTTTGTTGGAATAATTCGCATCTTTTGCATCAGATGGACCTGCTGCTCGAGCAAATGATTGAAAGTCATGATGTGCTTCTTCAGCTTGAGCCTGGCGTAGTAAGCCTTGAAAAAATCTGGATTTTGTTCTTCTAGCTTTTGCCAAACTGAAACAATTATAGAGCGCGTGATTTGCGGCAGGAAATAGAAAGAATTGAATAAAGCATTGACGTACCGAGGCTTGTAAAACCAGGCTCGATCTTTGCTTGGTTCAAGAGAGTGTTGATAACCTCGGTTTGATTCATGTACAGCTGAAGGCACCTTTCAATGAGGTTTTGTACCTGAAAGTTCCATCAGAACCATTACACGGGCAAAAGTGATCGTCCCTACCAATTGTATGTCTTCGCATGAGATTTTTCTTCCCTCGGTACTTTGGTTTGCAGCAGAAGAAGGTGAGCTCTCAGTTCCAGCTGGAGCATTCGCCTGCTGAGTTTGCTGCGAGGCTTCGTGCGGTACTTGCTGCTGCTGCTGCTGTGCAGGCGATGGAGACTACACCAATCAAAATTCACGAATATCAGAATGGAATTCGTCCGCTTTGCTGAATCCGATCAATGAAAAGGCCGAAGCAGCTCGAGGAAATCAGAAAGAAGCAGTACCTGAGACGGAGCTGGCACTTGTGAGGAAGAAGGAGAAGGAAGCGGCTTTGCAGTTTGCGAAGCCTGCTGCGGCATGGAATATCACGAGACAAACTCTAGCCCCTAGTTTCCTGTAGAATCTACATTCTAGACACCCCCCTGCTCAAATCTCCAGTCCGAGAGGAAACTGGAGAAAAAAAAACAATCCGGGAGCCTCCAGATCCACGAGCCTAGAATTCTATCCTATGCCATCCGGCCCACTATATGTACTCTAGCCTACAATGTACTAACCTCCGTAATTCTCGAGCTGAGTCTGGACACCACTGGAATGCCCACTACTCATCATCTAAGTTCCGTAATGCTCCTGGACACAGCAAAAAGGAAAAGTCCGAGTTAAACACATCGCAAGTAAGCATGAGGTCGATAGAAACAAGAAAACAAAGCTCTTCTTTTTTTTTTCAAACGAGAAGAAGTTCGCTAAAATCACGGCAACCAAAGATGTGTGGAGCCAAAGAATTTAAGAACCCCGTGCACAGCAGAACGGAAGAACAGGAAGTACCAAACAAATGGACAAAAATTCTCAATGCCACACGCACAGAGTGTAAGAACGCAGAGTCTAAAGACACGCAAGGCAAGAGGAGAAAACAAAAAAAAAAAAACAAAAAACACACACACACCACACAAGCAAACAAGGAAAAATGCTTCCAAAGGCCCAGAGAGAAAAGGAAAAACGCTATCGCAAAGAGAAAGAGACCTAATTCTATCTGACGCTGCCCATCGCCCACCCTTTCGATCGCTACCGCCCAAGCGACGAGAAATTACGCAGCGGCCAGGCAGCCAGGGAGCGCCAGGAAGCCCACATTGCAATCAATCAATCACTCGCTCAATCAATCCATCGCTAGCAGCAGCAGCGGCGCGGCGGCCATACCATTTCGCTGGCCGCTTCCTTCCTCCGCGAATCGCCCGAAAGCGCCGCCCTGCCCAGCTGGGCCGCCATTCTTTCCCTTCTTCCTCCGCCTCTTCGTCTTGCATGGCGAGAGAGAAAAATGGGAGAGAGAGAGAGAGAGAGAGAGAGAGAGGGCGACGAATATTCCACCGTTTTTGTCATGTGGCTCGAGATATTTTTCTGGCTAATCACCATTCCTTCGTCCGTACGATATAAAAGAGTGGCATTGCTCCATCCATGGAGCGGAGCTCCAACTTTTGGCCTTTTCAATCTTTCTGGCTTGATCACGGGATCGCGATTGTTCCATCCTGGGGAGAAAATAAATAAGAGAAGAAAGTGGTAACGAATCAAGGAGATTTTCAAGGTACCTTGCGTTCACGAGGGGATCGCTTGGTCCGTGGAGTGCTTAAAAGCCTCCACTTTTCATATGTTCCTGGGACACTTGCCACGAAAGAAAAAGAGGAGATCTAGGCTTTAGCACTTTGCTGGGCCTGGCATCACGTACCTATGTTGCTGCCGGGACGTACTTTAAACTCTCTCGCCACAGGATAAAAAAGAAAGCCATCTCAGATGTGATTTCCTGTTAGACAGCGTACCGCTTTGAGATAGATGGAAAGAGATAAACTGGCGAACCTGGTACTCCATACTCGCGCCTTTAACGAGCTTTTAAAGCTCGAAAGTGAGCTTCTCTCGCGCCCCTCTTCTTCTTCGTCTCAAGACGCCAGCATGAGAGCTCTGATCTCCCCCTGGCTGCTTGCCGCCAGCATGGTGTGGCTATCACTCCTCCTCCAGCAGACGGCGCTGACAAACGGTCGTGTATCATCGTCAGCTGCGTCCTTTCTCGCAAATAAATGGCTGAGTGCCGGCTTTGGAATCCCCTGAAACATCACCATTGAGATTTGTTCTACTTCGTCTTGACAATGCAGCTCTAAAAACCGGGCTTACCTTGTGGTAAACATAGACCTCGTTTGTCTCGCTCCCACAGGCGATGTAATCAGAAGTGACAGACAGCCCGACAAAGTTCTTTTCGTTCGTATGACCTCTATACACCTGGAGCTGCAAGAAGATAATCGCGAAACATCAGTGTCTGAGATGATTATATATCAGCGTCGCGTTGATCAGATCTCATTGATGCTTACGGTATTCCAGCTTTCGAGGCTCCATAGCCGAAGCGTTCCGTCAGTAGAGGCGGAAACCATCTCGTTTGATGGCGTAAACTTGACGTACGAGACGGCCTTTTCATGGCCCTTGAACAAATGCAAGGGGCACTTTGTCTGACGTAAATCGTAGTAATAAATGCAGTGGTCCGCTGATCCTGCCTGAAATTTTCAGCGAAGTTAACAGCAAAAACAGAAGAGAGATATGAGAGAAAAAAAACGGACCCCAACTAAATTACTCGAGATAGGATTGAACGTCACTGAGCAAATGTTTGCCTTAACCTCGACTGTCAGGACACTCGTCTTGAGCTCCTTGCTCCATAGCTTAACCTGCAAGGTAGATTGATTGACTCAAATCATCCTGTAAAAAAAGAAGTAATTGTTTCTAACTTTGCCGTCGTCGCCTCCAGAGACTAACCGCGATGGCTCCATTGGCGAGAAATCAACACTCCATATCCGCCTTTCGTGCTCGTCATAATTGACTGTATTCTGAATGAAATGGTTTTTATATCAGAGCCGATCGATAGGACCCCATTCTTTTACTTACTTGGCACGCACTAATATCCCAGATCTTTATGATGCCGTCGTAATCGCTAGTAGCGACGCAGCTTTTGGAAAACTTGTCCCAGCTCACGCAACTTAGCTTCTTGCCTGTCTGTAGCTCAAGGCTTGGATTCCACACGACAAGGGACCATCTCACAGCCTACAGATGTTAAGCCATTGTGTCTACCCGGTTGCAAGATTCGTAAGAAACTCATATTTACCTTCGGAAACTCGAACACCCGCAAATATCCCGAGACACTCGCTGTTACAAAGAACTCGTCACCGGGATCAAAATCGAGGCTGCACAGAATGCTTGCGCTTGAGATGTGAGCTTCAGAAAATGCACAACGGCATACCCAGATACGATGTTTGAGGAATTTGACAGACCTCCTGATTGAGTTTCCGATAATACATGTAGTTTTCTGCAGCATTGTCAGTTCTTGGAATGCCTTGAGGTACATTGAGAAATCATACCTATAGCGACAAAATCCTGAAACAACAGAGCGAAAGGTGTCTAATCCAGAACCATAACTGCCTCTGGATTGGCAACGTCTAATCTCGTCTATGTAGATTTCTCGAAACAGGTCATATTGCTGCAACAAATGGCGGAGTATAAAATATCAAATAGTTCTTCACAACACTTTGACGCTTTACCTCAATTAGAACCATGGCTTTCCTTCTTTTAGGAGTCGGCTGCAGCAACTTGGCAACAGAATTCTGAGAAATTCCAGAGCTCGTTGAGCTCGCAGACATTTTAGCTCCAGAAAATGCTGTCAGATACGATTTCTTCTGTTGCTGGAGTTGGCTTCTTTCTTGTCTCAGCGACAACAAGTCATTCTTCAAGGCTCTCATATCTTCCTTCACCTGCATTCAGAGATCAATAAAAGCCCAAATCGTTATTTCGAAAAGCATCAAATTTTACTGACCTTGTCAAGTTCAAGTTGCTTTCGCCTTTTCAACTCGTGGAAAAACTCAAGCAAATAATCCATATTCTCCTCGGCCTCTCTGTGTTGTGACTTCATCTTTCTATCCGAGAGAAGGTTGAGCAGAAAGTCGATTTCCTTGAGCGACATATCATGAGCTCCCTGTAAAAACAAAAGGGACAAAAGTAAAGTGGGAAAAAGTGAAAACAGTACGAGAAAACTTCAGCCACCGACATGCTGGAGAGCGACTCGTAAGTTCTCTGTGGGAGAACCTCGAGTCAGAGATTTTAGTGTCTGGAGCTCTCTCACGACCTGGATCATAACAAGCCAAAGACATGAAATCTCGTAAAAATCTAAGAAACCTCTAGAAAATTCCAGACCTTCCCGAGAAGAACGTTGGGATACATGAGCTTCGTGGTGAGGTAACTGGAGCAGCAAGGGCAGCTATTCCTCCCGTTCAAGTGCGTCGAAACACACGAGTAGCAAAAGCTGTGTCCGCAAGCCGTGAGAAATGGATCTCTCAACGTCTGGAAACATACTGGACACGAGAGATCCTTCTCCAGATCGGCCAGCGCCACCGCCGGGAGAGGAGGCGATGGATGAGGAGGATCCCGAGGAGGAGGAGCAAGAGAAGGATCTTCCTGGCAGCTCTTGCTCTTCCCTGGATCGCTATCATCGGCGATCGTCGCGGTTTCACCCTTCGGCATTCGATCGTCGAGGCGGCGCAGGAATTTCACAAACCTACGTCCACAAAGACGAGAGACAATGCTCGGTAGCGTCAGCGGTAGCGGACAAATATTACCTTTTCTCTCCCTCCAGCGCAAGAACCCTAGCGCTAGCTAGCAGCGAAAATTCCCGGCTAGCAGCCTCGAGTCCATGTGGTTTTCACGTGCGAACGGGAGAGATCGACGGCTCTCAAGGCGCAGGAGATCAATCTGACGGCCCAGAGCGCGTGTAGCTGTTTTAAACGAAACAAGCGGGATGTCTACGTGGATGCCCAGGAGATATGAACGTAAAGAAAGAGATGAGAGACGAACGTTTTTCTCTTTTATATTCTTCCTCTCGTCAGTAGATCCTTACACCCAATTTCTTAAGCTTGGACCTGACATCGCTATTTTGTTTCTCGAGCTTGAGGCTCCGGAAGTGGTTCTGGAACTCGGAGAAGTCGGCCTTCATTTGCTCCAGCTCGCACCGGATCGTCCGGATCTCCTGCTGGAGCGCCGCGGTTCCTCCCCCCTCGATCTTGGGAACCTCCATCGGCAGCTTCTGATTCGCCTGGCTGCTGTTCTTGAGCTTGAGGTGCTCGAAAAAGAGGATCTGCATCACGGTTCGCAGCGGGAGGCGCTCGTTCTGCGCGGCGTGCATCGAGGAATGGAGGGACAGCCGCTTACAGTCCAGAAGCTGGCACAGATCCTTGCGTTCTTCGTCCTTGAGCTCCGGATGGACCTGCAAAGTCACAAGCTTTTCTTAAGTCACAAGAGCTATGGAGCTGGCACTCCACCTTGAGGAAGATATTGATGGCGGTGTAGAGATAATCGTGCGAAGCGCGGTAAGAGTCCGGGAGAGCCTCAGCGAGAGCCTTGAACCTCGCTACGCTCAAGTTCCTGTCCTGCGAGATCTCGGCCAGGTAATTGTCCACCAGAGTCGCCACCCTCACTCGATGATCCAGCACCACCGAGTTGCCGCTCCCATAGTTGCTCGTGACGATCTCGTCTTGCCTCACAAAGTGCTCGACGAGCCTCTGCACTAGATCAACGTCAACCTTGAGTCCACAGCAGCTGCTCGCGTCGAGCGCCGGCACGAGCAAGTCGCTCAATGCTGCGCTGTCCAGCTGCGTACCTGCGCGCTGCTCGAGGTCGATCTTGCAAGGCAAGTCGGCCTCCAGGAGGTGCGCCATCCGGATCAAGTGCATGAGAAACCGGCTGGGAACCAAGTCCTTCCCCCGAGGAAGCATGCTCAGGACCTGTTCCAGGAGAAGCCTTCCTTTGCCTCGAAACGAATGCTGGTCGTACTCGATCTCGGAGCGCCGGGGAAGCCAGCTCAAAGCGTAGAGCGCGACCGCACCAGCAATCAGCTCCAGCTTCATCCCTTTCACCCGTACCGCGGCCATCACCTTTTTGAAATAGTCAACTGGAAGCTTGAGAAGATCGTCAAACCACCACTCTTTCATGAGCTCCTGTTTGTTGCTGCTACTCAGATCCATGCTCCTCCTGCTCGGGCTCTGAGCTCTCGATCCCATCCTACTGCCGTGACTACTCCGGACACCCCGCGGATCTGTGCAAGCCTTCCATGCTATGGATTCCGTGCACCTCTGGACGATCATCAGCCTCTCGGCCCAGGCGTGAATTTTTCCGCAGCTCAGCAACACTGTCACCGAGTCCTTCCACGATCCCAAGACGACGGTGTTGAAAAAAGCCTCGGCCTTGGACACGAGGTTCCCGTCCTCCAGATCCTCCGTCATCTCCAGGTGAACCGCGGCACACCACAGCGCCGCCACGTTGGAGGCGTCCATGTCGACGGGCATTCCATAGCAGAACTTTGCTGCCAGCTCGAACGCCTCGGGGCCGCCGGGAACTTCGTCCAGTCGTATCCGGTTCTTTTGCGTGTCCCGGGACTCAAACACCAAGCGGTTGAGAAGGCCGCTCCTAGAAAGCAGTGGAAACTTTGGTTGCAAGCAATGTAAGCTTTCATCGCCCAAGAAACAAGAAAAGAATACCTTGTGAAGATGGAATCTCACATCTTTCACCTCCACCACGATGTCACTTTGTAGCTCCGTCGCCACGCACCTAAAACCCGAGAAATCAAGACCATCCACAAACGAAAATCCCAATGCCACGAACCAAGAGCGGCCTTTCGCCTCCGAGAGATTGGCATTTGCCCCCAGCTTTATGGTACTCATCGCATCCTTTCCCAAAATTCCTCACTCCGATCGCTCCCTGGAGCAAGGAGGAGATCAATCAAAAGCCCGGCAATTCCTCTACACTCATTCCACGACCAGAATAGGCACTGCCTCCTCTAAAAAAATGGCAACCCCGAAATACCTAGACCCCTACCCTGCCGATGGATCCATCGCCAAAAACGCTCGGTCCAGCGAGCGGCGCTCACTCCGCGCGCCAAGAACACCACGGCGCCATCGCACCGAATTGCTCCTCGCTGCCGCCGTGCCCTCGCCCCGGGGCAACAAGAACAGCAAAAGTACCGTCCATTGCCCTCCTCTCTCATACTCTGGCTAGCTATACCACTAGTAACTACGCACTCGGAGGGAGGAGGGAAGCGCAAAGATTCTCAACCCTGGGCCGTCGGATCTGTTACACGTGGACGGCTGGCCGTGGGGCCCGGACATACCCCAAATGGACCAATAGCAAGCTGCCACGTCTGAATCTGCGTGCAACATGGCGTGCATTATAGCATGATGCACGATGATGAGATCTTTTAACTTATGCATGAGGGTATATTCGACCGCTTTGATACGGCGCGGTTGACTAAGAGCGATCGATTTCCAAATGTTTGTCACCGTACATTGATTTTCCTTGTCTTTATGTTTCCACCGTGATCACCGCCGCTGTTCTTGGGGGCCATTTGTTGCGTCTTCTTGAGAGAACCCAGGTTTTGGGTGACGAGTTTGAGCGATTGTTTCCAAGTGCTGGCCTTCTTCTCCAGATATCTGCAACAAGAATGATAGAAATTTCATGATCCAAAGCTCCCAGATAACCAGACCTTTCGTTTGGCCTATAGCCAATGCACTTTACGCACTTTGGTCCATCCACCTGGTCACCCATTCCCTTGTCCACGCACTTCCTACAATATAGCTTACCACAAACCTGGAAGAAAGAACCATCGATCAAACTAGAATTCCATCCAAGGATAATCTCATCACATACACACGGCCACACGGCCACACTTACCAGACACCTCGTTTTCAACCACAGTGGCTTCTCCCCACACTTGGTACACCGTTTGTTGTCGAAGTTTCGATTCCCAGTCCGAGGTAGAGTCCGAGGTGTAAAAACCCCACATAGCTTTGTCACTACCCGGGGCCGAGATGGAGCTCTAGATCTCCCAGACAACACAATATAGTCCTCTCTATTTCCAAGCAGCTCTCCCACAGTGGAACTCTTTCGAGGCGATTGCCGCTCCTCACACTCCACTTCCTCGTACACAGTCGCCATCTTGGGAGGACTCACTGGAACTGGAACTGGAGCTGGAGAAAGATTTGGAGCTGAACGAATTGGAGCTACTGGAGGAGTTGAATCTTTTGGAGGTGGAGCTCCAGGGGCTGGATTCAACGGAGTTTCGCTCAAAACCAAGTCCTTGAGCGTGAGATCCTGCTGCCAAGCCATTTGCTCGTAGAAGGCATCTAGAGCTTCTTTCCTATTCCTATTACCTCTACTAGAAACACTATTAGTCTTCCATAACATTTCCGGGCTCCCATCCAAAGCTTCTTTCCTATTCCTACCATCACTACTAGAAGCATTACTAGTCTTCCATAGCACTTCCGGGCTTCCATCATCAACAGCCATTGCTCTCCCCAAGTGTCTCTTCGCAATCTCTTTTTAAGTGACAAAACACGACAACAAATCAAAACACTACAACGGAGTAGACCAAGTTGGTCTCTCAACTTCATTGATCATACTAAATAAAAAATGAAGTATATTCGCAAAATGGTTCTCTACGACATAGAGACTCAAATCTTTTTTATCACGGGGGACCTCGATCATATCCTTCTCACTGCTGAGCGCACTGGACTCTTGGTCCAGCCGGTTCGTCGTCCTCGTCGTACGCTTCCTGTTGCTGCTGCTGCTGCTTCTTCCGCATCTCCTCCTCCAGATTCACGTCGTGGAGCGTAGTCTCCTCGCACTCGTCCAGCTCCATCTCCGTCAGCTGGCTCGACGGCCGCGGCGGCAGCACTGCTTCCAAAGCCTTGCATTGCTCCGGAGTGAGGCTCCCAGACTCGGGGAAGTCGACCGAGAAGTGGATGTACAGGGTTCCCTTCATGAAGGGTCTCTGGTGGTGAGGCATTCCTTCATCGTTGATAGCCTTGAATTGGCCTGAAAGAGAGGAGACATACGTTTAGAGAAGCCTGAGAGCTACACTAAGTGATTTGCATACCTGGTTTGATAATCTCGCCCGGTCTCGACTTGACGAGGAGTTGCCTGCCGTCGAGGTGAGTGATGGTGAACTGGAAACCGCAGAGAGCATCCAGCAAAGAGAGGCTGTGCTCCAGAAAGAGATCGTCGCCCTTCCTCTTGAACTTGGGATGCTCCTTCTGTTGCAAAACGAAGATGATGTCCCCGGTGATTGTGTCCGGCTGCCAAAGCACAGTACATTCGTCATTCAGGGGCCCATCGTCCAAAACATGCTAAGCTAACTTACCGCTTCGTCGGCCTCTCCTTGGAAAGTAATCTTTTGATTGTGAGACATTCCCTTCTCGACAAAAACCTCTAGAAGCTTCTTCTCTTGAAGGACAACCTTGTTGCCCTTGCACTGGGGGCACTTGTCTTTCTCGTTGATGGTCTCTCCTGGAATCGTGTGAACGCGTGAGTAGACTGCACACTGGAAAAAGGAGAAAGGCAAAACGTACCCGAACCCCGGCAATCGTTGCAAACTTTCTGCATCTGTTGAATCATTCCAGGGCCGATTTGATGGACAGATATCTTCATTCCAGTGCCACGGCAACCGGTACACTTTGAAGAATTCCCAGACTTCGAGCCCTTTCTGCATTGAAGAAAAGGAAGTTTAAGAACAAGAACAAACGATGTCGATCATACCCTTTGCAGCTTGGACAAAGTATGTTCCGTGACAATGTAAGCTTCTTTGACGTGCCGTTGTAGAGATCCTCGAGGGAAACCTTTAAGGTATGAACCACATCCTCGCCTCTCCTCTTTCGGCTGCCGCCTCTACTGCCACCGCCTGGAAAATTTCCTTCCTTTTCAATCCAAAACAACCACACCAGACACACAACGTACCACCACTGAAGAGCGACTCGAAGATATCAAAAGGGCTTCCGGCGCTGGGGCCGCCCATGCCCTCCTTGAGACCCTCCTCGCCATACTGATCATAGATTTCCTTCTTCTCGGGATCACTCAACACCTCGTACGCTTGCGAAATCTCCTTGAACTGGGGATCACCGGCAATCCCAGGCATGAGAAAAGAGAAATCCGGCAAACAAAGCACCGTACCTGCTCGGGATCGCCTCCCTTGTCCGGGTGATTCTTGATGGCGGCCTTCCGGTACGCCTTCTTCAAATCCTCCGGCGACACATCCTTGGAGACGCCAAGGATGTCGTAATACTTGGTCTCGTTGCTCCGCCTTGGCCCGCGCCCAAACATAGCTCTAGATCTGTGCTCCTCGACACAAACCCTAGCTCGTCGTTGTTTTAATTTATACTGGAAAAAGGGTTAAAAGCCCCCTTTGAAAGCCTTCGAAGGCCCTAGAAGCTTCACGAACAGCCGTCCGATGCAAAAGGCGATGCATTAACAAAAGAATAATTGGGCTTTAAGAAATTTTTCCTTTATGTTATTTTTACTTGGCCAATGCGAGCAATACAATTCCTATGAGAACCATGGCTCCCGATCCCCAGAAGAGCGAAGCAGCGTTTCCAGAGATCTCTCCAAACAGGAACATACCCCACAAACCAGCGACGAAGATCCCGCATTGCATTCTGCGAAGAAACGAAGATATCAATCGAAAGAAGATCATTTGATCACAACACTCTAGATCCTATCTATCTACAACTAGAAAAAAAAAAAAATCGAAAGAAAACTTACATGGGATAAGCTACTGTGTAGCCGACGTAGAGAATGCTCAGGATGCTAAGCGCGTTTCCTGTGAAAAAATTGAGCCTTCGAGATTCCTGGAGTGAAACAAAACTCCTCACCTATGTTCCAAATAAGGCCCGAGACGAGCCCTGGTCCAGAAGCAACTTTCGGATTGAGCGGCGGCCATGTTCGGCTGGTCGCGGACAAGTATGGAATAACAGTCACTATGGGTGCAAATATGAGAACTCCGATTGCAAACGATGGAAGATAGGTGAGTCCCTGAGAATCAAGTTCTCATTAGTTCCTGGAATACCAAAGAAGGTATCGAATGCTTGCTTACTCTAGCTGCGTGTTTCGCTCTGGTCATCGGAAGCTTGTAAAAGAAAAGCATTTTACGAGTCAAAGGACAAAACTGTGGTGAGAACTTTGACCTTTACCATGACTAGACCTCCCAGAATTCCAGCCAAGACTGCTGCGATGACTCCATGAGTGAAGTTGTCGCTAATCCTGTCCTCACCACTCTTTACAAGAACTTAGAACTCACAGACATGAGCTAGTTGACGTACTGGACGATAGAGTAGCGTGTCTAGTTCGTCTTCTCGACCAGTCGCTACGCGGCCCATATGTCCAGCTGCGGCCAAAGAGCCTGACCAAAAAAGAAAAGCGTGAGCACCGAAGGAAAATATGGAGGACGACGATCTTACAAATTCCTGCTAGAAGAATCAACATGCCTATGATGGCCAAAGCCAAGCTTCGGACATGCCCGTGAGGATCAAAGATCAAGCCAGCGAGGAAAGAAACTGGGACAAAAACAATCCAAACTTGAGCTAAAATCGCGAGGAGTTTTAAGTTTACATACCAACAACAGCGGTTCCACACCAAATGCCAGTGCCAACTGCGAAAATCCAAAAAACATCTCATGAGCTCTCTGGAAACGAGAATGGAAAACCTGAGACGCCGATCAATCGCACAGCTCGGTAGGCATTGGCGGCCGAGACGACGAAGAAGAGCCCACTGAGAAGTCCCAGAGGAGTAAAAACCAGCTTGTGCACGAAGATCAATGCCAGGAAGCTCGTCACCGCGATTCCAATGCTAAAAGCAAACTCCTAGAAAAAGAAAAATTTCGATCGATCGGCTAGCTTACCATGCCCAGAAGTTGAAGATGAGTGGATCAACGCGCGCTCTCCTCACCGCCTCCATCTTGGAGAAGATCGTGAAGGTGCCATTGCAAATGGCGGCAAGGACAGCGAGGAAAACCCCAATTGCGACCGATGCCATGGAGATAGGGCAAGACACAGTGGATCATCGCTTGGATCATCCTCATATCCTTGCCTAGATGCGACGCTGACATGCAGCATGCAAATCGGCAGGAGAGGCGCGTGTCGATCAGACCACACGCGTCGCCGAAATTAACGGGGGGGGGAAGGGCAAAATAAAAACAAATTAGGGTTCTTGAGGGGTTTTGGCATTTAGGTCGCCCCAAATGCCATGGCTGCTCAAGCGATTCTTCCTCGCACCTGGATCCAGGAAGATCGCGCATTACAGCAGCAGAGTTCGCGATCGTGATCCACAGGTGGCGGCGATCCAGGCGCTGCTCGAGAATGTGAAGACGGCGAATGTAGGCACCTCGCTCCAGGATTTCCAGGGTAATGTCACGCAATCCACGGTCTCCGCCGTGCTGCAGCGCTTGAAGGATCCGGGGATCGCCTGGGAGTTCGCTCGCTGGGCTGTCTCCAAGGTAGGGCACTCCAATTCCACCGGCAATGCGCTGCTGGAGGTGTTCTTCGCGGCGCGCAAGCCCTGGGAGGCGCTCAAAATCTACCGAGAGTTCCTGGCCCCGTCTTGCAGGCCCAACCAGGCGATCTACGCCACGCTCATCGTGGAGTTCTGCAAGATCGGCGAGGCCGACCAGGCGCTCGAGCTCTTCCGGGAGATGAGGCAAAACAAGGTGCCGCCGGATCGCCGCCTCTACACCGCGATGCTCCACGGCCTGTGCAGGCAGCGGCAGATCGAGGAGGCCTGGAGTCTCTACCGCGAGATGATCGATCGCAAACTGGTGGACACCCGCGTTTGCACTGCGCTTCTAAATGGGCTGTGCAAAACCGGGCAGCTCGATCGAGCGATGCTGCTGCTGGACGAGATGCCATGCTCGCCGGACATGGTGGCCTTCACGGTGGTGATCAACGGCCTCTGCCGGGAGAAGAGGCTGGACGAGGCCTTCTCGGTGCTCGAGCGAGCTGTAAGAGCCGGGTGTGAGCCCGACTATGTCACGTACAACGTTTTCATCGATGGGCTTTGCAAGGCCGAGAGGGTAGACGATGCCTTCCAGCTCCTCAAGAAGATGGACGAGAAGAAGTGCTTGCCAACGACGGTCACTTACACGGCGCTCGTCGACGGCCTCCTCAAGGCTGGGAGGCTTGACGAGGCGATGGCTATCCTCGAGCAGATGGTCGAGAAGGGGAACTCGCCGACGCTCAAAACTTACACCGTCGTGATCGATGGCCTCTCGAAAGCTGGCAGGGTGGAAGAGGCCCGGAGGATCTTCGTGGACATGCTGGGCAATGGCTGCCGTCCGGATGCTTTCGTCTACACGGCTCTCATCAGTGGTCTCGCCAAGATCGGCAAGCTCGACGAGGCCTTGGTTTATCTAAACCAGATGGTTGAGAACGGCTGCGTTGCCGGTCCTGCTACTTCCACTGGCGTCATTGACAGACTTTGCAAGTCTGGAAGGGTGGCGGATGCTTGCGGTGTTTTGCACAAGCTGGTCGAGTATGGATCTTCCGTGGACGAGGTTACGTATAATGCGGTCATTGCCGGGCTTTGCAAGTCGGGGATGGTAGACAAGGGCCACTGGTACTACCGTCAGATGTTTGCCAAAGGTATCGTTCCCACCGTAGTGACTTACAGCATTCTCATTGACGGGTTTTGCAAGGCGGACAGGATCATCGAGGCTCGGCATTTGTTTGACATGATGGTTCAACAAGGACACGTTCCCGACGATCTCGCCTACGGTGCTCTTATAGAAGGCCTGTGCAAATCTGGGAAGCCGGAGGAGGCCTACGCTTTGTATAAGGAAGCCAATGCTCGGAAGCACCACGCCACGGCTGTTCCAGACGTGGTGACTTACACAAGCCTCATCGATGGTCTCTGCAAGGCAGGCAGGATACTCGAGGCTAGACAGGTTTTCGACGACGTGAAAGACGCAGAGGACTTGGTCGCTTACAACTGCTTGCTCGATGGGATCTTCAAAGGCGGAGAACCGGACGAGGCTTGCCAGTTCTTCGAAGAGATGCTAGAGGCAGGGATGGAAGCTGATTGTTTTACTTACAACATCGTCGTGGACGGGCTGTGCAAGGCCGGGAGGCTGGAAGAAGCTGTGAAGTTCTTTCAAGCTATGGATGACCGGGGTGTGGCTCGGGACGTGTGCTCTTACAACGCTCTCATCGACGGGTACTGCAAGGGTCACAACTTGGCGGCAGCGTTTGAGCTCCTCAAGAGCATGGTGGACGCTGGCATTTCTCCCAACATCATCACTTACAACACACTGATTGGAAGTCTCTTCAGGGCCAAGAGGGTGACCGAGGCATTTGGGCTGTTCGAGGAGATGTCGTGCAGAGGGATAGCGCCCGACGCATTCACGTATCAGGCTTTGAATCACTCCTTGCCAAAGCACTGAAGCGCGCCTTGGGGGTTTATGGTTTAGGGGTTTCCGAAGAGGGTCATGGCATGAGCTTTGCGCTATGGTCAAGAGCAAGGATCATCAGGTTCCCGAACTTTCTCTTTCAGGCTAGGCGGTGGCCTTACTCCATTTCGGCTGCCAGTGAAGTGTATCATCAGTGTAACACGGAAAGAAGTCATGGAGGCGAACCCATTGCAGAGAAGTCTCAGGTGGTTTGTGAGGAGAATGGACAGGAGCTTACAGACAGAGACAGTGCTAGAAGAGGCAGCGGAGAAGACAGGAAACGAAGCAGCAAGCAGAAGTTTGGTTACAAAGAAAGCATTGATGCTCTCCTCAAAACTTTACTTGATCTCGAGGCTCAAGGTCGGTTTTTGGAGGTTGGAGGTGCACTGAGTGACTACAGAGGTGAACTCACATCCCGGATCGTGGCCCAAGTTTTGAAGCGGCTGAGAGACTACCGAGTAGCCTGGATGTTTTTCAAATGGGCCGGTGAGCGGAGCAAGAGCTGCCACTCAAGGTTTTCGTCTGCTGGGCTTCTCCACATTTTTGTCAAGGCTGGAAAGCACCGCGAGGCGTACAGGCTGCTCAAAGAGGTGTTAGTAACCATCTGCGAACCGGATGTAGTGATGTACAGAACCGTGCTTGCCGGATGCTGCGTCGCAGGGGAAGTCAAGGTGGCTCGCGAGATTGTCGAAGATATGAAGGCCAGAGGTGTGGAACCCGACGTAGTGATCCACAACCTTGTCATCCGGCAACTCTGCGCTTCCGGAAATCTCGAAGACGCGTTAGCTTATTTCGACGAACTGGACGACTCGCTGGATCTCACTCACTTTACCTTCAATCCGCTGGTTGCCGCTCTTTGCAAAGCAGAGAGGACGGAAGAAGCCATCGCTTTCGTCAAGAAGATGTCCGAGAGACGCTGTTTCCCAACTTTGTTCACGTATACTTCGCTCGTGGACGGGTTTCTCAAGCTAGGCAGGCTGGACGAAGCGCTCTTGCAGCTCAAGGAAGCTGTGGAGAGGGGCTTCATCCCCGATGCTGTCACGTACACCTCGATCATCGACGGGCTTTGCAAGCTGGGGAGAGTCGAGGAAGGCTGCGAAAGGTTTCACGAGATGAGAAACCGGGGCTACGAGCCCGACGCCGTCACGTATGCTGCTCTCATAGACGGGTTCATGAAGGCAAAGATGATCCCGAAGGCCCATCGAGTATACAGGCAAATGCTGCAGAGTGGCACCGTCGTGAGTACCGTGACGTACAACATCATTCTCGACGGCCTTTGCAAAGCCGGGAGAGTGGCCGAGGCGTACGCGACGTTCCTAGCGATGGAAGAGAGGGGCTGCGTTGCGACGGTGGTGACTTACAGCGCTCTCATGGACGGCTTCTGCAGCGAAGGTAACGTGTCCGCCGCCGTGGAGCTCTTCCGCCGGATGCTGGACCGAGGCTGCGAGCCAAACCTCGTCTCGTACAACATCATCATCCGCGGCCTCTGCCGAGCAGGAAAGCTGGCAAAAGCGTATTTTTACTTCGAGAAGCTGCTCCAGAGGAGGCTCTGCCCCGACGTCTACACCTTCAACTCTTTCCTCCATGGACTGTGCCAGCGCCTCGACACTGTGGGCGACGGGGTGGAGCTCTTTGAGAGCATGGTGTCGCAGGGAACGAGTCCCAATCTCCACTCGTACAGCATTCTCATGGACGGGATCTGCAGAGCCGGAGGGCTGGAAGTCACCCTCGAGATTTTTCATGAGATGGTCTCCAGAGGCGTCGCTCCGGACGTGGTGGTGTTCAACACGCTGATCCGGTGGCTGTGCATCGCGGGGAGAGTGGACGAGGCCTTGGAAGTTTTCCGGGAGCTGGAGAGGCGAAGCGCTCCAGATGCTTGGAGTTACTGGAGCCTCCTCGACGCTCTGTCTAGGTGCGAGCGAATGGAGGAAGCTCGGTTGCTCTCCTTTCACATGAAGCTCCAAGGCTGCGCTCCTCGCCACTACGATTTGACGGTAAGGTTTTTGTAAGATTTCTCGACAGTGCTGATCGGTTTTTCCTTGCAGCAATCGCGATTTTGTAGTTCTCTCTTTAAGAACTGAAGTAAAGTTGGCATCATCGATGGTAAAGTCTTTTTTCCATTTGCAAGAAAGCTTGTTTGCTTTGGTGGAGTAACATAAGAAAAGGCTAGTTTGTAGGGACGTGCTGCCATTCTTTACCAAGAAGGTGGACGTGCCGGAGTGGTTATCGGGCATGACTAGAAATCATGTGGGCTTTGCCCGCGCAGGTTCGAATCCTGCCGTCCACGTCTTTTCGGTTTCGTCTCTCCTTTTTGGCTCCTTTCTCTTTTGGACTTCCTCTCATATTCTTTTCTCTTTCGTTTTGGGAGCTACAGAGTCTTGAATTCCAGGAGAAGCTGCGACAATTATCAATGGCAGGACCACATACAATGTCGGTGGAGTGAGAGAGAAGAGGAGAAATTCGGGCATGGATTCTAAAGCGAGTCTCCTCTGCAAGGTACTTTGACACTTCCTTTGAAGAATTCCCAAATCGATTCTCTTCTGTACTTTCTTCTCTTCATTCATTCGTTTCTTCGCAGGACATTGGCGACAGATTGGTCACACTACAGCTGCATCGCTCTTTGCTGGAAAAGGACGTGAGTAAATCAGAGTCTATGCTCTGCGAGGAGATTTTTCCTCTCTTTTTTTCCTCTTCCGCTGATCTCAAGCTCGGCATTTATACTCTCTGGCTGCGCAGGTCCAGAGACTGAAGACAAAGTTGAAGTATGAAACTGACCTCCGCAAGGCACTGGAAACCGGGCTGGGATTTGGAGACGAGGACTCAAATCTAGACGACGTTGAGCACAATCTTCCTGCCGAGGTTCGCGTCCTCTTCTTTTTCATGGTTTTTCGTTTTCTTGAATCGTTAGATCGCAAGCATCTTTCCTCCATGCATTGTGCCTGACTGAAGTTTACTTTCCTTTGTTTCACTCGTATCAATGCTTGCAGGTGCGCGAGCTTCTGTCAGACGTTTCATCGGTGGAATCTGTCGTCTCCAATCTGGAAGACAAGGTGGTGCTTCTCCGGCACGAGATTGGAAGCGCTCGAGCTGACCGGACAAGGATCATTGTCGACTCCGGCGAAACGTCCCTCGAGAGCCTCCAAGCCAGAGTCCAGGAACTCAAGATCAAAGTCCACGACATCGAGGTCGTGAGCTCCGACGTCCTGGCCCAGGATCGCCACCGCCGGATCAAGACCGAGCAAACGTTTCTGGGATTGCCCCTCGGCAGCAGTAGCAGCAACGGCAAGAGGAAGCTGCTCCAGAAGAAAACCGCGCAGGCTGCTCGTCCCAGGAGGAACTCTCTCGACGATGCCGATATCGGGAAGAGCAAGCAGCAGAGAGCCAATGCACCTCCTCTCTTCGGTGGGAAGCTCTACTCGTCGGTGGACGTTCCAAGCGCTTCCTCGCTCCTGGGACGACTCAGATCCAAGAAAAAACCTCCTCAGTGAACCAGCCCGGTGCCAGTTGATCGATCACTGACGCCCCCGACGACGATCTCTCGTGAACTTTGGCCGCCGCTGCCAGTGATCCCGCCGCCAATTCGTCCGGGAAGAACGGCATCACGTCCAGGAGCTCTTTGGCGTCGTGCACACGTCCGGCACGTCCGAGAGCGTCGACCATGCAGCAGTAGTGCTCCAGCGACGGCCTTCCAAGGCCGAAGTCCGCCACCATCGAATGGAAGCAGCTCCTGGCGTGGAAAACTCCTCCAAGGTGGCTAAACGCTGCCAGAATGCTCGCCATGGTCATGGGGTCGGGGTTGGATCCCTCGACGCTCATCCGCGTGAAGAGATCGATCGCGGTGCCAAAATGCCCCCTCTTGGTAACTGCTGCTAGTGTAGAGTTCCACGATGTTCTGTCTCTAGCAGGCATTTTTTCGAAACATTTTAGAGCTCCATCGTAATGGCCGATCTTTCCAAGGCTTTCAAGGACAACGTTGTGAGTTACAATGGATTTTTCCGGAATCATGGTAAGCAGCTCCAGTGCACGAGACAAATCACCACTTTGGGCATTTGCTGCCACGGTGAGATTCCACATTACGAGGTTGTGAAATGGAGCAGCATCGAAGACTTCTACTGCTCTGGAAAATTCGTTAGTTTTTATATGTGAAGCCATCAAATTCGCGTACGAGGATGCGTTGAGCTCTGGAATCTCGGAGATATCCAGCAGCCGGGCTCCAATCATCGCGTTCCATGACGCCAGATTCCATTCGGGCATGGAATGAAAGACGCTCAGCGCGAGATCGAGATATCCGTGCTGGCACAGGCCAGCAACAACGCAGTTAAAGGGCACGATGCTTCGCTGAGGCATCAGGTCCAGCAAAAGCAGTGCCTGACCAAGATCCCCAACTTTGGCATTTGCTGCAACTAGAGCTGTCCAGGTTACAAGGCTTAGCTCCGGCATGGAATCAAACACATTCTTTACTTTAGATATATTAAAACCTACTGAAAACGCTTGCAACATTGTCGTCCAAGAAATTACGTCCCTGACCGGCATTGCATCGAAGAGTTCTTTCGCTCTCTCCTGATTCCTAGAAGCAGCATTTCCTGCAAGCATGGTGTTCCAGGCAACAAGATTCCTCTCCGGCATTCGATCAAACAGCACCTCGGCGCACTCCAGCTGCCCGTTCCGAGCGTAGGCCTGGATCATCGCACTCCACGCTACAACATCTGCATCTTGGATATCCGAAAACATCGCCTCGGCCTCGCGCAAGAAGCCCATCTCCGCATAAAGCCCCATCATCGCCGTCCACACCACCGAGTCCCACGCGGGCATCCGGTCGAAGACCCGCTTGGCCTCGTGGAGGAGGCCGTGGCGCGCGTAGCACTGGAAGAGCGCGCTCCACGAGAAGATGTTCGGACGGGCGATGGACTCGAAGGCCAGGCGCGCGTCGCAAAGGCCGCCGCAAGCTCCGTACATCTGCACGACCAGGTTGGCCAGGTATGTGTTGCCGCGGGTGTGGGCGCCGTGCGAGATCTCCCTGTGGAGCTGCCTCGCTTGCTCCAAATCTTTCGTGGAGCGCACGAGCGACGCGAGACGATCTTGTTCGTGCTTGACCCCAAGAGATTGCAAATCCATCGCTCGCCCATCACAACCAAAAGAACAAGAGATCTGATATCATCAAGATATGAACAGAAGATCTATCATATTTGAGAACAAGACTTTGAACAAGAGATCTTTCACATTTGTGCGAGAAGACGATTCGATTGGAATAAACCATCAAGATATGAACAGAAGATCTATCATATTTGAGAACAAGACTTTGGACAAGAGATCTATCACACTTCTGCGAGAAAACGATTCGATTGGAAAACAACTAAGTACAAAATTTGGAGATGGTTTGCGCGGGCAATTAGCATTGTCCCGGCGGGATCAAGGGCACCAGCAAATCACCCACGAAAGTACACCTCCGCTGCTGCCCCTCGAGCAGCGTCGCGCCGATCTTGGCGAGCTTGTCCGCCACCTCGTTGCCCAAAACCTTGTCGTGCCCTTTCACCTTGCAGAAGTGGACGTTGCAAGGCAGCATGCCCGCGAACATGACAATGCTCTCCATGGTGCTCACGTCCGAGTGCCTGGACAGGTACGTCGAGTTCTCCATGTACATCTCCAGCAGCGTCAGCGAATCGTAGCTGTCCGTGTACACAAACACCTCGCGGTGGCATACCCCGCCACCTTTCTCCTGCAGCATGATCGCCATCTGCAGCGACTCGAGCAGCCCTAACAGCTCAAAGGTGATGGCGGAGCAGCGCCTTAGGTCCTGCTGGGGTCGCCGCCCGTGTGCCTGGTACACACCTTGGCTCGGGATGTAAACGCCATAGCCACCGTGCTGCTGATTCCCGGGCCCGTCATACTTGTAAGATCCATCGGAGAAAATGGCCAGGCCGCCGTTGCGCATGATCATGGCATCGCTGTGATCGTTCTTGTGGATCAGGAGTGCCATCGTGAAACCCTAGACTCAATCGCAACGTTCCAACTTATATAGGATCTCGAAAAGGAAAAAGGATCCATATAGATGCCTAATTTTGATTCCTTGGTATCTCGCCTGAGATCCTGCAAGAGCCTGGTGGAAGCCGCGGAGATCCACTCGGGGATCGCGCCGGAGAGGGCGAGCTTGTACGTCGCCAACTTGGTGGTGGAGATGTATGGACGCTGCGGCTGCGTGGAGGCCGCCCGGGCGGTGTTTGAGTCCATGCAGGGCAAGCGCAACCCCTTCTCGTGGAATCTCATGATCCAGGCGTACGCCCGCAATGGGCATGTTGACGAGGCCAGGGCACTCTTCGACGCAATGCCGGATGGCGAGCGGGATGTTGTCGCCTGGAACACGGTGATCGCCCTCTACGCACGGAGCGATCTTCCGCTCAATGCCAAGTTGCTGTTCGATCGGATGGAGTTTCGTGATCTTGTCTCGTGGACTTCTGTCGTGGTGGCGTTTGCCAGAACTGGGGATCTAGAGCAGGCGAGGGCTTTGTTCGACGTCATGCCTGAGTGGAATCAAGTGTCGTGGACGGCATTGATCTTGGCTTACGGACAAGCAGGAAAAATGCAGCTGGCCAAAGATCTGTATGATTCCATGCCGTGGCAAGACTCCGTGACTTGGACGACAATGCTTCAAGTTTATGCCCAATCTGGGCATCTGGAGGAAGCTCGGCTTATGTTTGAGGCGCATCCAAATCGGACTGTCGTGTCGTGGACGGTTTTACTGGCGTCGTATGCGCAGGCCTTGTGGATCGACGAGGCCGCAGAATTGTTTCGTAAAATGCCGCACAAGGACGTGGTTGCATGGAACGTTTTCATTGCCGGACTTACCCACAATGGGGATTTTCTGGCAGCGAAACGCGCCTTCGATCAAATGCCGCGAAGAAGTGTCGTTTCGTGGAATCTGATCGTATCCTTGTACGCGAGGGAGCTGCTGATCGAAGAGGCGAGGTTTCTCTTTGAATCTATGCCCGAGAAGACGGAGGTTTCATGGGGCACGATCATCGCGGCATATGCCCGGAATGGGCATATACGCCAGGCGAGGCGCCTCTTCGATGCGATGCCACGCCCGGATCTCGAGTCGTGGAACGCGGTTCTTGCGGCCTCGGCGCGCTCCGGCGAGTCCCTCGCGCTGCTGCGGCTGATGTGCGTCGAGGGCATCGCCCCCAACGCGATCTCGCTGCTGGGCGTGATGAACTCGTGCAGCCATCTGGGCCTCGTGGACGAGGGCGTGAGGATCTTCGCGTCGTTGCAATGGGACCTCGCGATCGCGCCGATGAAGGAGCACTACTGCTGCGTGATCGATCTTCTCGGGAGGTCCGGGGATGTGGAGGCCGCGGGGGAGCTGAGCGGTGCCATGCCCAGCGGTGGCGACGTGGTGGCGTGGATCACGGTGCTGGCTTCGCGCAGCGTCCAGCGCGGTGACCACGAGAGGATCGAATGCGCCGCGCTCATGGAACGAGCAAGGAGTTTAAATGGTTTAAGCAGGAAGTAGGGTGTTTTATAGCATGACAAAGAGAGGTTTTAGCGAGGAAGAAGAGGAAGAACGTCTCAAGCTCCCCAAGCTGGCTATGGATGTTCCGGGCATCCAGCGCTACTTGGTGGGCATTGAGTACATTGGCACTCGCTTCTCCGGATGGCAAAGGCAAGAAGGAGTCCGCACGGTGCAGGGAACGCTCGAGGTAAGAAGACATGAAAGCGAAAACAAAATGAAGCTTTGTCTATGCTGTGGTGCCAGGATGCGTTTTCTAGCTTCATGGGTCAATCGGTGTCGACCACTGGTTCCAGCAGAACTGTAAGTCGTTTGCTTCTTTTCTTTTTCGCTTTCTCATATTGGTGTTCCAGGATGCTGGAGTTCATGCTCTTCGGAATGTCTTCCATGTTGATCTTGCTCGAACCAGCAAAAGAAAGCCTGGTGAATTGGTGAGTTGCGTTTCTCTCCATCTTTGGAGATTGTAGTTTACTCTCGCTTGTTTGCAGCTGGCTCCTCATCCTCCCGACGTGATTGTTCGGGCCGTGAACCATTTCTTACAGGTTTTTCTCTTTTGGATTGGCTTGCTTATTCTATTCAAGCTCGATGGCAGAGGGAGTCAGCTGATGTTCAGGTGGTGGATGCTAGATTTGTGCCTCCGGACTTTCACGCTCGATTCCGCGCGAAAGAACGCACGTAAGTTGTATCATCGTACATATACTAGAACGCTTTCGGTAGCCGCATCGATTTTGCAGGTACTACTATCGGATCCTCGCCGGAAGCTGTCGGGCTTCTCTGTTCGAAAGAGACCGTGCCTGGCATGTCGAGGAACCTTTGAACCTCATAGCAATGCAGGTGAAAGCATTGCTTCTATGCTTTTCTTTGACCTTTTTTCTACTTATATGTGGCTTGTTCTAGAGTGCCTGTCAAGTTCTTTTGGGAACGCACGATTTTAGTTCCTTCAGAGCGTCTGGTTGCCAAGTATTCGATCCATAGTTTTTCATTTCCTTTTACTGTCTCACTCAAAATTGTTGCACAGGCAGCGTCTCCGGTCAAAACTTTGGAGGAGCTCTCAATCCGCGAGACGGTCAGCTGGCCGCATCTTCTAACTGGATGCTCCTCAAACGCTCAAAGCTCCAATCCAGATCTGAAGTCATACGTGGTGACAGCTCGAGCACAGTCGTTTCTATACCACCAGGTATAGAAACTTACACTGTATTTTACGTATTTCTGCATTACTAACGCCGAGAGGAAAGAAAGGTGCGATTGATGGTAGGCACTCTCAAAGGTGTTGGAGCTGGAAAACGCACCGCTGAGGATGGTGAGTGGAACTTCCAGAGATCTTAGATGCTAACAATGGCCGACGGCCGTGATTGCAGTTCGTAAGATTCTGGAAGGACGTTCAATCTCGCTTGCACTTCCTATGGCTCCAGCGTCGGGCCTCTTCCTTGCCGATGTGAAGTATGACATGGAGGACACGGCGGTAAGCGGTCCAGTATTCTTGTTTATAATGTGACTGGGGGGGCTGCATTTGCATCTTTCAGGGTCTGAGGACTCTCAGCGGCTGCGGTTCTCCCACAGTTTCATGATGAGATTCTCGTTCGAGACGAAGTGGGAAGGCATGAGTTGTAGCATCCATCCGCCATTTTGCGAACCTTTGCACCATGAGTTCATCATCTTTCAAATCGAGCTTTTTAGAAAAGAAAGCGTATTGACTGAGCTGGTGTTACTGGTGAGCGTGGGAATCTGCGGCCGTAATGGACGAGAGGAGTACAGAGAAGCAAGAAAACAAAACAAAACGGGAGCGGCCCATGTCCGCAAAGAAACAGATAGTTTGGAAGCACAGGGATTACATGGATCACATGGCTCCGGGGAAATTATTGGAGAAGCATACAAACACCTTCTATCCAGCTCCATTGAACTTTGACAGCATCACAAGAAAACAAACCCGAGGTACTACTTTCGCAAGTTCGCCCTCCACCCATAATCCTTAGAGAAGACTCGAGAAAGGATCTTACTCGTGACGAGCTTACCGGTCACAAGTGATCAGCCGGGTACTTTGTTTTTCTTTTGCCTTCTCCTCATCTTGTCCTTTTTCTTTTTTCTCTCCGAAGATCGAACTACGCAAAGCTGAGGTGCGAGATTCCGATGCGGTTCAATCACTTGGCTTGCATTATCACTGGCAAAGGCCGCGGAACAATCTTTTAAAGAGAGGTAGGCGGCGTCCTCTATTTGGTTTTCTCTCAACTTTGCGTGCGCTGGTGGTGGTAACACCTTGGACCAACACAGTGCAAACAATCACCAAGGCTTGGTTTTTGTGGAAGAATGTGCGCTCGTGGCGGTGAAAATTCTTCATGTGAGCGATATTTCAATGCCACTCTTCTCCCTTCTATTGGAGTCGCGAGGCCTGCATGACTTTCCGGCACGTATAAATATGTGGCCTCCAACACACTGGAGCTTGTGCTCCAGGCATTTTCCTTCTCTCTGTCCCTCCATCACCACGTCTGGATATGTTTGCTGATTTTTCTTGCTCCACTGACAAAGATCACACCTTTGGAAGTTCGTTCTTCTGTTTTTCCAGAGGCATGAAAGAAGCCGATGAGTCTGCTCTCGAAAATGGCAATGCCAAGCATATGGACGACGCGATCCCGGCAGTCTTGCTCCGGACAAGCAGCAGAGATGACGACGATGATCAATGGAAAAGAACTGGTTAGCTTTGTTCCATAGCTTCTAAAACTTTTGATTTCTTTTTCGTGTTTCGTTGCCCCTCAGGAACTGTGTGGACTGCCTCGGCTCATGTGATCACAGCAGTGATCGGCTCTGGAGTTTTGTCACTGGCGTGGAGCATGGCTCAGCTTGGCTGGGCAGTCGGACCCCCCGTCCTGCTCGCATTCGCATTTGTCACGTATTACACCTCCATCCTCCTCGCGGATTGCTATCGCAGCCCCGATCCAGTCACAGGGAAGCGGAATCACACGTACCAAGATGCGGTGGCAGTCACTCTAGGTGAATCTCTCTTTTTTCCTTTACGTTATTGCTAGAGCACTCGAGTTCTTCAACTGAGCGTGATTTATCTTGTCCAGGGGGTGCAAAGGTTTGGATTTGCGGCATTGTCCAGTACACCAACTTGGTTGGAACAGCAATCGGCTACACAATCACTGCGTCGATTAGCATGGTGTAAGTTCTTGTCGAAAGCTAAAAACTATGATTTCTAAGTTCTTTTGGTTCTCTGTTCTTGCAGGGCGATAAGTCGATCAGATTGCTTCCATCGCCAAGGACACGATGGTCCGTGCTTCGCCTCGGATTACCCGTACATGGTGGTGTTTGGAGCGGTGCAGATTTTGCTGTCACAAATCCCGGATTTTGATCGAATATGGTGGCTGTCCATTGCCGCAGCTATCATGTCCTTCGCCTACTCCTTCATTGGGCTTGGCCTCGGGATGGCGCGAACTTTCGGTAACCAATACATACATGTGTAAAGGCTTTCTCGCTCTCTTTTCCAGCTTATGTGCTCACGCGAGAGAGGTGTTTTTTTGCAGAGCCGGGGCACTCATACGGAACAGCCACCGGAGTCCGCATTGGAATGGGAGGACTTTCGCAAACGCGAAAGATCTGGCAAGTCTTCCAGTCGCTGGGAAATGTCGCGTTTGCGTACTCTTTTTCCATGATCCTCATCGAAATACAGGTAGAAAGTCACGCTTTTTACTGAAAAAGAATTACTTTTTTTTTCCTTGTGTGTGTAGGATACATTAAAATCTCCACCAGCTGAGAACAAGACCATGAAGAAGGCGACGCTGGTGGGAGTCGTCACCACCACCGCGTTTTACATGTCGGTGGGGTGCTTTGGCTACGCGGCCTTTGGAAACAATGCTCCTGGAAATCTTCTCACGGGCTTTGGCTTCTACGAGCCCTTCTGGCTCATCGATTTCGCAAACGCTTGCATCGTCATCCACCTTGTAGGAGCGTACCAAGTCGGTAAATCAAAACCCATCTTTGATCATCCATCTTCTCAAAAAATTTCCATCTTGTCGTTCTTATCTGTCGTGTCTCTTTCACTTCACAGGTCTATTGCCAGCCAGTGTTCGCCTATGTCGAAGGCCATGCGCGATCACGGTGGCCAAAGAACAAGTTTGTCAGCCACTACTTTAGGATCCCGATCCCTCTCCTGGGCTGTTACAAATTCACGCTGCTCACGCTTGTCTGGAGGAGCGCTTTTGTGGTGGTCACCACCATCGTGTCGATGCTGCTCCCCTTCTTCAACGACGTCCTGGGCCTCCTTGGCGCGATCTCGTTTTGGCCGCTCACCGTCTACTTCCCAATCGAGATGTATATTAAGCAGAGAAGCATCGTGAGGTGGTCGCCAAAGTGGATCGGTCTTAAGGCCCTTGATTTGGGCTGCTTGCTCGTGTCCATGGCCGCGACGCTGGGATCCATGGAAGGCATTGCGCTATCCCTCAAAGAATACTCCCCCTTCAAGTCATAGAACGGATTGAATTTTAAAATGTACTTCAAAGTAGTGATCGATACTCCATATTCATTAATATTAACTACAAGGTTGACTAGTCACTTTTAAAGGGTATTGCTTGGAGATTGGCAGTTTTTATTTAAATAATTAACATTAAAAATTAATAAGAGAGTCCATCTTTTATATATATAAAACTTTATACTCAACTATTCAGAAATTATAATTGGGCTAATTTCATACTATTTAAAGAAATTTTAATTATATTTAATGGTTCTCTACTCACATCAGCTCCCAATATGAAATGTTAATTTTTCAAATATAATTTTAAATTCAATGTTAGATATTTTATTGATTTTATTGAACATATGTAAATTTGAATATTGATAAATTTCAAAAGAGTAATATTTCATCAGACTTAAACTAA
Organism: Selaginella moellendorffii; assembly: GCF_000143415.4. NCBI lineage: Eukaryota > Viridiplantae > Streptophyta > Lycopodiopsida > Selaginellales > Selaginellaceae > Selaginella > Selaginella moellendorffii. Next base: position 1,776,962 of record NW_003314284.1, on the reverse strand, counting down.
TTTTAGATGTAAAAGGCAAAATGTTCATATTCAATATGATGAATTAATATCGTGTTAAAACAAATTAGCATTAGCAAACAAACAGTAGGTACTGATATTAAACTATTGAAAATAATATTGAAAATAATTTAAATTAGATAAAAATAGCTGAAATATTTTAGAAAATGCAAAAATGTTTTTCTCTTCATTAATCAATATTCTTTAACAAACAATATTAATATTGAAATCAATAATAAGTTCGGCATATAGAATATAATTGCAATAAACTAACTAAACAATAAAATGTGTTTGAAGGCGCAGAGCATCGATATTCTCTGGGTCCTCGGACATGGACGGCTCTAGCCTGAATTTCTTTGCTTCATAATGGAAGAGTACCGGCCAAAAGGCATCCTCTTCGAGCGGTGCCCGATTTTCTCGAATCCACTGGATGGATTCTCTCATCACATTAAAACTTGTTCCCTTTGTACTTATGCTTATATTAAATAAGAGTTAAACCATTTGAGTAATTAATTTGTCATCTAAGTAAAATTCTGGTCCAGTAGAGGAGCGTCTTTGTGGTGTTTACCACCATTGTATGAGCTGCTCCCTTTCTTCAATAATGTTCATGGTTTATGCAAAACATTTCTTACTTTACTCTGATCCAGATGTGTATCAAGCACCCAAGTGGATCAGTCTCAAAACTCTTGATCTGAACTGCTTGCTTGTGTTTGTGGGCATATATCGCGCAGTCCCTTGAACTATACACAAGTTTCGCGCCCAAGATCGTCACCAAAAGTTCTTGCAAGAACACTCCCCACTCTCAAAGACATGGAACCGGCTCGTGTCCCGGCAAACAATCACCCTCTCCTCGATCCGGGAGATGATCGCGGTGGCCCTGTGGCAATCCTCGCAAACTCGCAAATTCTTGACAACCCTCACCGATTCCCTGGCCGGAGTGTTGACGATCGCGCACGCGATGGCCAGGCGCTCGCTATGCCCGCACAGCGTCCCCTCCTTCTCAACCTCCGCGATGTTGTGCGTCACACACCCCATGTCCGCGACGTATCCATGCCTCTCCTTCATCACGCCCAAGAGCTCCTTAATCTTGGCGGCGATGGCGTCTCCCTGCGGGTGGTGATTCGCGTCCCCCGCCCGGAACTTGTGAACAATTCCCGATCTGGGACACACCCACCAGCTCTGCCCGGCCTTCTTCCAAGTCCCGGCCTTGCCCCGCCGCTCGAGAACTCTAGCCTGCTCTTCCCACAGCCCAGCGCTCCCAAGAACGCTGGCCATCACCACGTACGCCACATCCAGTCTAGGATCCATCGCCACCAGCGCCTCAAACGCCACCCTCGCGATCGCCAAGTTCTTCCATTTGTGGCAAGCTCCCAGGACGATCTTCCACGTCGCGGCATTCGCTACAAATGACGATCCGGTGGCCACCGCCAGCGCCTCGTCCAGGAGATTCGCGCGGCCCAGCATGTCCACCATGCAGTTGTAATGCTCCGCCAGCGGCGCGATGCGGTAGCGCTCCACCATCGCCGAGAAGATCTCCCGGCCGCGATCGACCAGCCCGGCGTGGCTGCACGCGGCGAGGAGAGATACGAACGCAACCGCGCACGGCTCCACGCCGGAGCCTCGCATCTCCTCGAAGGTGGCAAACACTCTCCCAGCATCACCCTGGCGGCTGTATCCCGCAAGGAGAGCGCTCCACGCCACCTTGTTCTTCCTCCTCTCGTCCATCGATCGAAAGACTTTCTCGGCCTCCTCCATGCTGCCGCACTTGCCATAGAAATCCACCAGCGTCACTGCCAGGTACGTGTCCGCGGTGAATCCCAGCATGGAAGCCTCGCGGTGGAGCGCTCTCCCGGCCTCGAGCGCCGCCAAGCTCGAGCACGCCATGAGCGCCGCGACGTAAGCTCTCGCGCACGGCGGCGATGGCGACTGAGGAGATCGCTTCATCCGGTCGAAGAGCTCCAGCGCGAGATCGTCGTCGCCGTTCTCGACGTAGCCGAGGATCAAGCTGGACCACGAGACGGCGGTGCGAGCGGGCATCCTGTCAAACACGCGCTGAGAATCGACCATACTCCCACACTTGGCATACATACCGATCAAACTGTTCAACAAGAACACGTCCGAGCGGCACCACCCTTTCTTCTCGGCTCGAGCGTGGATCTCCATCGCCTTCCCCAGGGACTCCAGCTTCACCACCCTCCCCTCGACCTCCCGGCCGGGCTCTTTCGCCGCTGTGCTCGCGATGCCGGCGATGGCGGCAGTGAAGCTGCGGGCGTCCGGCTCCAGGCACTGCTCCAAGCAGTGGAAGCAGCCGAGAGCTCGATCGCCCTCTCCATTCTCGGCGAGTCCCAGCACCATCGAGTTCAAGGCGACAAGGTCGTGGCGAGGCATGGCCTGGAAGACCATCCACGCCTCCTCCGCGGCGCCGCTCTTGGAGTACGCATCCACGAGCTTGCTCGCCACGAAGAGATCTTCCGCGCAGCCCTTCTCCGCAGCGAGGGAATGGATAGCTCGGCAGCGTTCCAGGCTCTTGGGCTTGACCATCTTGCCACCATCGACGTCCACCGCGTCCTCGAGCGAAGCCAGGTTCCCGCTAGCCATGATCGCCGCCACGAAGGTCCGCGCGTCGGGATCACACCCGGGCGGCATTGAGTCGAAGAGCTCCAGCGCGAGATCATCGTCGCCATTCTCGACGTAGGCCAGGATCAAGGTGGTCCACGACACCACGTCGTGGCGAGGCATCCGGTCGAAGACAATGCGCGCGTCCTCGACACTGCTGAGCTTCGAGTACATGTCGAGCAACGCGCTGGCGACGAAGATGTCCGATTCGTGGCGCCGGGCCCGGCAGTGGATCGCCATGCCCGCGTCAAGCAAGCCCAGATCGATCTTCCTGGAGACGTGGTTTTCTGGAACACCATCGCTAGCGCAGATGCCTAGTGACGGCATTTGCGTGCCTCCTTGCAATGGAAGCAGCTGCCGCGCGGCGCGAAGGCTTTCGCCCTCGATCTTGGAGGAGAGAGCCGCGACCGCTGCCACGAATGCGGTGGCGTCGGCCTCACATCCGGAGGCGAGCATCGCATGGAAGGCGGCGATGGCGGAGTCGGGGTCGCGGTTCTCGGCGTAGCCCGCGATAAGCGCGGTCCACGAGACGGCGTTGTGGCGGCGCATCGCATCGAAGACGCGCCGGGCGTCGGCCATGCTGCCGCATCTGGCGTACATTGCGACGAGCGATGTCTCCACGAAGATGTCGCCGTGGCTGTGGTGCTCCAAGTGGAGCTTCTTACCCGTGTCAAAGTCGCGCGCGCGGCCGCAAGCCTTGAGAGCTGCGATGAGCGTCGGCCCACAGTCCTGGAGGCCGCCGCCTCCTCCTCTTCTTCCATGCGATCCTGTGATGCCGCCCTCCCTGTAGCAGCGCCCCGCCGCGAAGCAATACCGCGGCATTCATTGCCAAGAACCCTAAAGTTATAACATTTTAACCAAAAACATTCTTCTAGAGCTATCAAAGTAGCGCTAGAGAGCTCCAAGCGAGAGCTACCGCATCATCCCCAAGAGCTTCGTCCCGGACGAGTGGAACAGTCCTCCAAAACTTGAAATCTCTGGAGTTTGCATCACCGCCCTCGAGCCTCTGTGCGCAAATGGAAGCGTAGTGATGCTGCGATGGCTCGAACAGCAAGAACTGCCATCTCCAGGGACTCTCTTCCGACTCGAGCGAGATCGTCTGTGCCTGCGTCACAGGCAAAAGAGTTCTTTTACTTGCTGGATCCATCCTAGAAATCACACCTCTGGGTGCTGGTGTAGCTGCATTGAGATCGCTTCCGTTCCGGGAAAGCTTGCATCAAATCCGAACGAGAAGTTGCTCAGTGGTGCGCCGCTAATGCCTCTCCCGAGAGCCTTGACGTAGGCTTCCTGGTAAGAACGGAATCTCAGTCAGAGTGATGGAGCCGAGAAAACTGTGTGACTTTGAGCGTCCATAGCTGAATGAAACGACGGCGTTGCTCGTCACTAGAGGAAGACGCGAAGCCTTGCAGCCATGACACTTCCTTGTCTGAGAGCCATCGCCTGGCCAGGCGCATGAGATTGCTTCCAAAAACCCGACGCTTGTCTTCCACATCAACTCCTAGCTGCGCAACTCAAACAAGACTTACAGGCAAAGAAATCTATGGAAACTTATCACCTCGGAATGAGTAGTAACCGCGCATGATATCAGCGAGCTTGTGTGTGACAAGCTGAAACATAGACCATTCGTGCCGACAAGCTGGGAAAATGAAAGAAAAATTAGAGTGGATACAAAACTGTCAAGAACTCCGGACCTCAGGCTTGCCAAACTCGTTCTTTGAAAACTTGAGCGACCCTGGTGCGATCGTACCACCGGAATCTGCGAGGAAAAGATAAACTCAAAAGAGATTGATACACGAGAATTTAGAGGCAAAGGCATGGTTGATCTTACATCTAGCGAGCGTGGTACGCACCAAAGCACGAGTGAGGAGACGCTCCTTTCGCAAGCGCTCGGAATCCACGCTATAAACTCGGTCGCGCTCATCGGAAGAAAGAAAGCTCTCGTAGGCCTTGAGCAGGGAAGGGCTCTGGACGTCTTCGACAAACAAAAACCAGCAATGGACCTCCCTGCATTGCTGAATGATCTTCAAACTATGCGAAGAAGGACGAAGGAGAGACACACTGCTCAATACCTGAGAAGCGGCGCAGGGCGGAAAAGATGAGCTCCCCACATTAATTCTACAACCCTAAATCCTCTCCAAATTAGTTAGGAAGATGCCATGAGCAAAGCTTGAAGAGCGTGAAGGTCAAGAACGGGACGACATGGACAATGTTTTTAAACCTTCATGTCTCATGCTTCATCGAGATTGTGTAAACAGTATATGAATGAATAAATGAAAACATCTGTATATTGCATCTGCAAAAATTATTTCCCCTGGATTTCCGAAAATATTATCCTGTAATTTTTAAAAGATTAAATTCTTATTCTACTTCATTATGAAGAAGTTGATTGTCCTTCCAACTTCTAAATTTGAACCACTTGCAAGATAAATATCAATACTGCCTCCTTCATAATAATCTTACAGTCCATTTATAACTAGTGACTTGGAAAATGCATCCCAAGCAGCCCTGTTGTCAGGCTCCCTCAAGTAATACACTCCCTCACCAGATTAGGAGCTTTAGAATTGTATGCTGTCACATAACACATTCACCAAAAACCTTACAAAAGAAGGTCTTGCATTTAAAAAGCACTCATGCACTTCCCATTCTGCTTCTCTATAATGCATTACTTGTAAACTCAGTAAAGTGTAAACTCATCAAAGTGGACTTCTGCAACTTCTTCTGGACCGTGGTCTTTAGACAGCGTGCTTTTGGCAACTTCAGTGTTTGGAGTTGTAGTCATACTTATAACTGACGTAATCCTAAGTGCCATCCTAGGTTGGATAGAGAAATTGTGGTTCAGAAACTAAGTGAACGTGAACGTCTGGATGGCTTCTGAGAGCTGGAAGCACTCTGGATTGTTAAACAGCAGCCGCGGGAAGCCTCCATCGGTGGTGTACCGCCTATCGACATCCACCTTGTAGATGCCATTCTTCATCCGGAATGCAAGCGAGTATGCACATCCCTATTGTCCAAAATTCATACATAGTCCTGCTTCCAAGTCTGTGTGCACCCGAGACGAGTTCCAGGCTCCAAGGTGAGCTTCTGTTGCACGAATCTGGTGGAGTTGAGAGCAAATTCCTGTAGTCCCGGATCATGAAAACGTAGCCTTGTGCCATCAATGCCTTGTCGCAAAGTCAAAGCAGCTATCGTAGCTCAACCTCAATCTCTTCCACGTCTTCGAAAGTCAATGGGGAAATCTGCAGAATCAACTGAATCCAGGTAAAAACAAAGCGCTCAATTTGAGCCGCTTGTCTCCGCCACTATCCATCTTCACAGCATCTTCACCCAGCTCAAGCTGTGGTGGCCCCTTTTTATTCTCACTTAACAATGGAGTAGAATGACTCGTACGATCAATGGAGTAGAATGACTCAGACAATGATCGTACGATTCTCAAATGGATAGGCGATCAACATAATAGTATTGGAGCCATATAGTGGAACATCGAAGTCCAGAACATCCAAAGCTTGGTAGAAGTTGTTGATTGAAAGGTGACAGCTTTGCATTGAGAAATAGTTCTGAGGAGAACGCAAAAAGATTTTCCCCAACCAAGACTGCATGAGGATCTTCGGGTGTCCAAAGCAAAGCTTAAGCTCGACTAAAGTACGCTCTTTCAATGTCAATTGCGCAATAGTTCCCTCAGCCCAAAGTGAATGAAGGGTGCATATTCACCCACATACCCATAATGTGTTATGTCCTTGTACGTATTCTCAAATCCAATATATCGCAAATGGATCATGTTGTCATATATCAACTCACGGGCAATCGCAACAGCTTTTCGGACATTCTCTTCCCCATATTCTCTGTCCATCCGCTGCAACTGAAATTTGGCTCGCTTCGATGCACATTGCCTTATTCTCACCATCCATGCAGGGCTCGTAGACGAGCTGCTCGTCGTGTTATCGCTGGCTGGTGAATTTGCTGCTGATCCCGCAAGATGCTTGGCCAGGGCCTCATACAAGGTCCAAACGGACACGCAGCCATCGTGGTCTAGGATGGTCGTCATAGCCAGACACCATTGCTGGTATGTCAAGCCCGATCCTTTATCCAGCCTCTGCATCACGACGCTATGAATTGCGTCAGAATTCTGGGCATGAACTTGGTCAAGTCAAGACATCATCAGCACTGCCATGTCTGCCAAATGCTCGAGACAGACAAAACTCCCGCGGCATGCATCATGTATGTCTTCCCACACAGCATCGTCCAAGGCAGGTGTGCCCAAGTACACACCCACAGGAGCAATGAGCTTGGCGAGGTAGTCCCTGGCCTCGTCTTTGCCCCCACTGTAAACTGGTCAAGCTTCCAAGAGAACTGCAAAACGAACCAGGATCATCACAGGCTTGACGGCAGGAAACGATTCCATGTATCACCCAAAAGCTGGCGCAAAGCCTAGTTGATATACAACACGGGAGTGAAAACCATCGGGCTTGCTGGGCCTGTCTGCCGGATCTTCACCACTCTCTTGAGCGTGCGTGGACTTGCCTCCACTTTGCTTGAGGAGCACCCTCCAGCTCTTCTTTCCTGGCCGCAGTGTCTCTACGACTTGGGGCGCATGCAAGTTTTGAGAAAACCCTTCCCCTCGTCTGGCTTAATAGGGAAAAGTCACGCTGAAGAAAGCAACGAGGGATATGTTATGATGCAAGCAATGACGAGTTCATAAACTCAGAGTCTACCATAAAACAAGTTGAAAGCCTCAAGCGAGGATGGGGATCATGTAGCAAGAGCTTACGCAAACCCTAAAAATGGTAACTTAAAATTCCTTAAGACCTAAATTTGGCCAGTTTTATTACAAGAATAAATAATAGTCTAAGAATATACTGTCCCTTCCAAGATTGTAGATTTTCTATGCTCGCGGAGTAAAATCCGGTTGCCCTGTTGATGTGATACAACGGTGCCACATCCTGCTGCTCGGATCAACCCTTCGTGGATGATCAATGACTTGCGGGATTGGGAAGTAAGCGTAGTGAGTGTTGCAAAGCCCCACCGTGATTCCACTAAATCCCGCGAACGCTCCATGAACCTGTGAGGATCCAAGGTTAGAAGTCTCGGGAAAAAAGATGAAAGAGCTATGCAAGCATACCGCATTCTGGCCAAGAACGGTGCACAGTATACTGTCGGAGGAGTTTGCCTGGCACGCTCGGATCATATAAGTGGGATCAATGTACTTGACATCTGCGGGAGTTCCAGCGGCAATGAAATGGTTTTTGATCTGTAGAGTGAATGCTTAGATCCTTTCTAGTTCCAGACATGAATGTGAATTACCTGTTGTTGGAGGTAGACCCCGGTGTCCGATAGGACAGGATTGCCAGACGCGTCTTTTGAGCCCTTGGGCGGCAGAAGCTCCTACTCGAAAAGATTAGCCAAAATCTAGGAGCAAAAAACTGAAGACTTTTACCTGGCCAGCTCCTTCGGCAATACAGACCACCGCAGAGCCTTGAGTGTGGATCAAATGCTCCAGATAGACAAGCAGTCCATTTGGTCCATGCAAGGTAAAAGGGACCTGCACGATTACAACAGTTGAGCATACGAGAAAAGAAGCAAAGAAAGGTATCGTTACCTCCGGAATGAGACACGCATTTACGTGACCACTGGCTAAGCTGGCATACTGTGCTATGAAGCCACTCTGGCGCCCCATCAGTTTCACAACACCGATTCCATGGTAAGCGCTCCTTGCCTGAAAAGTTTTAGATGACCAGTCATAAAGGAAGGAAGGAAAACAAATAACGCAAACAAAGAATGGAAAGAAGGCCTACCTCAATGTACGCAGCACTGATTGCTCTCTGAGCAGCTTCGACAGCAGTGTCAAAACCAAAAGTTTTGTCCATGAGCAAGATGTCGTTGTCTATCGTTTTCGGGACGCAGACAACCATAACTTTCATCTTCCTGCGCCAGCACTCGTCATGGATGGCATTAGCTCCAGCGTGCGTGCCATTGCCACCGAGCACGAAGAGCATGTTGATCCCGCGTTTCTAAAACCAACACAAATTAGCCAACTCAACCTTCACACTGATTTTGATTTCATACCTCCAAGCTGTCGACAATGTCGCTTGTTTGTCCGCCTCCACGAGAGACTCCCAACAAGCTGCCTCCCGAGAGGTGAATATTTTGCACATAGTGTGTCGTCAAATTGATATCTGACAGACTATCGTCAAAAAATCCCCGGTAGCCATACGGTATGCCGACAATATTCTTCACTCCATACTTATCGAGAGTGAAAACAATCTGCGCAAAAAACATTAGCTCATGAAAAATTAACGAGCATGCATTAGTTTACGTACCTGACGAATAACATCGTTAAGACCGGGACAAAGTCCCCCGCATGTTACAATCGCAGCTTTGACTTCCTCGGGTCTGATATATATTTTTTTGCGTGGACCGGCTCTCCACACTCTAGAGTAATTAAAAAAAAAATAGAATCAGGAAGATCCAACCGAGAAAATTGCTTATAATACTCACCTTAGATGCCTGAATTTGCAATCCTCACCCTCACAGTCAGCTCCCGCAGACGTGGGTGAGACATATTCTATAACCTGAAAAGAAAACAAATATAAGAACTAGCTTCATCCGAAACACAAGCTCTCACCTTTAGAAGTACACGATCGTCATTGTGGACATACATCTTCTTCAAGTCCTTGGATTCATCGTCGAAATGATAATCCGGCAAAGGATAGCTGCAAAAGCCAAGGGAGGCTGTCAAGATAAACGTGACGAAAGAAAAAGCTAAGTGAAGAGGCAAAAGGGAAGAAAAACCTTTACCTGCTCTTGACACTAAACGTCGTTGGCAGCGGCTCTAGATCGGGAAAAACGTCGCTGATGTGTGGAAGCCTAAACTTTCTACCAAAATCGGCCTCAATCTCATCCTCGTCGCGAAGATCCACCCTCTCCGCGCTCAAAACACTCGTCACCGAGCTGCTAGAGCCCCTGATCCTAACAAAATTCCTCGATCTGTTGACGCATCCCCACAGCTTGAGAGACGAGGGAGTCGCATAGCACGATCCAGTGCTGGGATCGCCAGCAAGCATCCAGGAGCTGGATTGCATGCCTGCCAGTGCCATGAATCCAAACCTTTGTCCGCCCTAAATAAGAGGAGCGCACAAACTCCTTTTGCCGTCCACCTCCCCCTTTTGACTATGAACCTGTTGTCCCCTAAAAAAGGTGTCAAATGCGAATATCTCTTTCACCTTTTGGACCAAAAGGTTAAAGCCTAGATTAAAAACTCCGCCGGCCGTGGGGCTCGAACCCACGACCACAAGGTTAAGAGCCTTGCGCTCTACCAACTGAGCTAGGCCGGCTTAGACACTAACCAATCGTTATACCCTAATTTGACACGATCGGTTTTTCTTTCTTTCGGAAGGTGGTGTCAAGTCGAAGGACAGAGACAAGGATCTCGCCACAAAAGAAAGAAAGCCAAGCGATTTAATATTCCTATCCCGAAACAAAAGAACACTAGTTACAGCACGGCCTTGGCTGTTCGCTTTTCATGGCTTTGAACTGCAAAAAATCTGGAAGCAATCAATACAAACGCGAGAGATCACGCAAGCAAGCACTGCCCACCTGGTTGATCTGACCATAGATTCCAAGCTTGTGATATAGCGGATGGTTTCCTCCAAAACGCTTGCCGCCTCCATTCCCGCTCCCCCCGGTATGATGTTTCTCAAGACCTGGATCTTGTACTTGATCGTCTGCCTCCTCGACTTTTTGCTGCTTCTGGTGGAGCGCACTGACAAGCGGCAGTCTCGGGATCGTCGGGATGATCTTCCTTTGCCGTCGGTCTCCCCCTCGGAGGATAAGTAGCCACTGAGCTCCACTCCACCACTGTGATCTTCTCGTGTCAAGTCACTGGTAACGCTCGCACTGTTGAGCTCGGACACTTCTTCCTCGTCCGACTCCATGAGCGCGTCGAGATCGTCCGTGTTCTCCTGCCAGCTGCCCGAGTTTGCTTGAAGCGGCTGCTCCATCGAATCAAAGAGCTCAAGCCTCTCCTCCCCAGAGTGAGAGCTCTCGAACTCCAGCAGCGCTGCTGCCATGGCGTTCTTGTAGACTTGGAGATCGCACGTTTGGTCTTGCAGGCCAGCCGAACTTAGCAGCGCCTGGAGAGTCTGAGATCCTGTGGTGTTGTGATCGTGAACAAGGGGGTCCGGGAGAACTTCGTACGGGCGAGGAGACACTCCATCCGAATGCACCACCACCACTTTCTCGCTTCCACACTGATCGAAGAGAACATACTTCGCCCGCGGCGGCCTCTTCACACGATCGGCAATTTGGAATTCCACCTCCTCTTTGCCGATCGCTCCAGAGAAATGTAAGACGTTCTCAAGCTCGGCCTGTGACAAATCCAGCTCAACACTCTCCATACTCGCGCTCAATCCAACCCTAGGTGCCGGGAACACGATGATTTAATCTTCTTGCGCCCCGTGCGAGCGATTTACGTAACCGGCTTGAGCAGCTGACGGAAATATCGAGCCTGCGCGAGCGATCCAAGATCAAGAAAGATTCAGATCGCGAAAGAAAAGATTTCTGGGCAACAAACCTGGCATTCACGGGGAGATTGAGCGCCCAGACGAAGAACACGCATCGTGAACCCTCCCCAGGACGAGGAATGCACCATGTCCCTGGAAATTTCCACTGCCGCCACCGGATTTCCTCTCAAGAGCCTAGAGGCCCAGGAAAACCTAGCGCTTGCATACTAGAGAATCCGGTCGATCGAGAGCACGGGCATTGCTCGAGAACTCTCCACCGCTTTAAACATGCCTGCCGTCGATTGGGGAGGATCGCTCGGCCAAAGAAGCCGCCAGCTGTCAGTCCGGCGTCCGTCGATTTCAGGCCAGCTGTAAATTTTTACCTACCCATGTAAAAAGTTAAGGGCTAGACTGCGCGTGTGCTTTTCACCTGCGGTCAAACCAATCAATCCCCAAACAGGCACCTTGTCGGTCAGCATAGGTTTCACGTTCTTTGAAAATTTAATCTCGATATATCTTTGCCTTCAAATCTTACTATAGTTTAAACATCATCGTTATCAAAAATCACGACCGGTTATTTATCAAAGAACATGCGGTGTATGATTTTGACAGAGGGGCCATTTTTGCCTCGTGCAGTATCGCTAGGGATCGAATTTTCCTTGTGTTCAGGGATAATATTCGCATGAATGGACCACGGGCATTTTTAGTGTGGCGTGACCACCACTTGTCCATATTTTGATGCTATTGATCATGAGGTGTTTTGTTGCATGCGCAGCACGAAGTGTGTTGAAACGAGACGAAAAGTCCGTAAAATAAAATCGAAAAAACCACCCCTCTGGGGCATTCCGAGAATTGAACTCGGGACCTCTCGCACCCTAAGCGAGAATCATACCACTAGACCAAATGCCCTTTCACGTGATTCAATGTGCTATGTCAAACAAAAAGGCACTTGTCAAGCGATTTCTCAAAGTTCGGTCCAACGACACTATCTGGATGCGTTCTAGCGATCTCCTCGGCAGCCAGCAATGCTCTAGTCACGTCCCCATGAACAATGCAGCCGGCCATGATTGACGTCCAAATGAGCAAGCTGGCCTCGAATTGCATCTCCTGGATCACACTCGCGGCCTCCTCGAGCATCCCAGCTCTCGCCAGGAGATCGATCAAGCAAGAGTAGTGATCCAAGTTGGCTTCCACTTCGCTAAAGTCCTGGCTCACGGAGCGGAAGAACTCCACTCCAGATTCGAAGAGGCCGGCGTGCGAGCAAGCGGAGAGCAGAATCGCGACGATGGTCTCGTCGGGAACCAGGCCCGACAGTAGCATGCATTGGAAAAGCTTCAAGGATTGGAGCTCGTGGCCGTTTAACGCATAGGCCGAGAGCATGGAGCTCCAGCAAGTGATGTCCCGGTGACTGGTTGCAAAAGACTGTCCAGGCATCGGCGAGATAGCCAGACTTCGCACAGGCGGCGACAAGCGCGTTTGCCACCACGCAAGAACTTTGGACGAGACTGTAAGCTTCTGGATTGCCCAGAAACTCATCGAGGAGGAACCTGCTATCACAGTTTGTGGAGGCCGCAGAGATGGAATCCAAGACGCTGATGAAAGTGATCTCGTCTATCCCCACGGCTTCCAGATCCATGCGGCACAGGATTTGCAGCGATTCTCTTGCAAAACCGCTGCGAACATAGGCTGCGAGAAGAGTGTTCCAGGAAACCAAGTCCTGCCCGGGCATGCGATGGAAGATGGCGGCCACCGTGTGAGGAAATTTAGCCTGGCTCCACGCGTGGAGCAGTGAATTCCACGCAAATATGCTCCTTCCCGCCGGCATTCTCTGAAACAGACCCTGTGCTTTGGTGACATGCCCATTCTGAGCATACACTGCCAGGATTGCCGTCCACGACACTGCGTCTTGGCAAGGCATCAGACAGAATATCCGACTAGCTTCTTCCACCGAGTTTATCTGCACAAATGCGTCAAGAATGGCGTTCCAAGAAGCCACCGAACAGTGCGGCATCGCAAAGAAAATAGCGCGAGATTTCGCAATATGTCTGTTTTGGGCATATGCTACAATGGAGGTATTGCAAGCGATAACGTCCCAGCAGGGCATTTTATCGAGAACAAGCTCCCCGGCGGGGAAATCGTGAAAGAGCAGACCCTGGAGCATGATGTTCCAGGCAAACTCGTTGCGCTCGTTCATCTGAGCGAAGACGATCCATGCCTGATCCGGGCGGTGGGATTGAAGGAGCGCCTGGATGAGCGAGCTCAGGGAGGTGATGCTCCACTGCGGCATCCGTGCGGAGACAACTTCGATGGCGCGATCCGGGAGGAGGTGTTCGGCGTAGGCGGCCGCCATTGCGCTCCAAGAGACGTCGTTTCGCTCGGGCATATAATCGAAGAGAACACAAGCGTTATCAAAATGCCCATTCTCGGCAAATGCAGTCAGCGCCGCGGTCCAGCTTACGACAGTATGCTTTGGCATTTTCGCAAAAGCTTCGATGGCGCGGGACGTATCTTTTGATTGCGCAAAGGATGTTATCATTGTATTCCATGAAATCACACCTCTCTGTGGCATTTGGCCAAAGATCGTTTGTAAGAAGTCCAAATCGCCTAGTTGGGCATTTGCTGCAAGTATGGTGTTCCAGGAGACAACATCCCTCTGGGGCATTTTCTTGAACAGGATCATTGCTTCGTCCACCTGGTAGCTCGAAAGAAACGCTCCCATCATTGTGTTCCACGAGAAAACATTGCGGCGATGGATGCCCTCTCCAAACACCCACCACGATCCGGCCACATTGCCGCAGGTGGCATACATCTGGATCACCAGGTTGCCCAGAAAGGGGTCGCCGCGCAGCGAAGAGCCCAGTATCCAATCGTGAATCCTTTGGCCATCGCGGAGCGCCTGGGATCTGATACATTGCTGCAATCGGGAGACGCAGGCGCTGTAGCTGCGACATGATTCCTGTTCGGGAAGAACAGCAGCACAAGATGCGAGAGAGAATCGCCGACATGTTAGAAGATATCGCTGCGGTCGCCGCTTGGAGACCCAGAGCATTTGATCATCGGATTCAGTGCCTTGTGCTATTGCATTGATAGCACCTTGCGAAGAATCCAAAGCTGCTGATCTTCTCCATTAGATTGCTGACGCTCGCCCATCCCCCAAATCCCACGCCCACGATCGCGACCCACAGCACCGATCCAAGGTTGATGCAGTACATGGGCACCCAGCTCCTCAAGAGCCAGCAGGGTGGCTGCTCCAAGGCGCCCTGGAAGAAGGTAAAACTCTATCGAATTGGAGATCCATTCGCTGAGAGATTTCTTTACCTTTCGTGATTCGGGGGCTTGCCTTGCATACATGAACGCGACGCAAGGAAGGATGTAGACGGCAACGCTTGCGAGCAGCGCGCCCACGACAGAGTTGATCGGCCCGAAGAATGGGATCATGATCGCGATGAACCATATGACGAGCACGATTGGAATTCTCGACAGGGATTTGACAATGTAGTGCTTCTTGGAGTGATGGACGCCCAGGAGCTTCTCCCACATCACGAAGATGGGCAACGCAAGAACCCCAAACTCGATAAACTGGCGGGAATTTTCAAAATCCTTAAAGATGTTGTTTTAGGGTTCTTGAGAGCTCGTTACCTGGTGCGCGAGCATGAGGACGACGGCGGCGTCCCTGAATCTCGTGCGGGGGAAGACGGCCAGTGCGTTTGGATTGTGGAGCATTGCGTCGCCAAAGCGCCAGTAGACGCTCGCCGCCGAAGGTATTGTGAGGGTAAAAATGTAGAGCACGGCACAGAGGTAGACAATCTTGAAGCTTCTTGGCTTGTGCATTGCATCCATGATCTCTCTGTTAACTCAATAACTGCCCGTTTTAGAGGATTTGGCTGGGGGACAAAAAGAAGATTTTCTCTCTTCTTTTTTATTTGGCTTACAGCGTGACTGCGTGACCTCCAAATGCGTAGAGAATGTTTGTGCCTCCTGTGAAGTATTGGACCGAGCTTTTTGCACCAGAATGCTCGACGTTTTCTACCTGTAGATCGATTACACTAGAAGGGAGGGAAGAAGAAGAAGATTGGACGCTTACTTTGCCATGAATTACAGCAGAGATTGTCATAAACCAAGCTGTGTAAGTCGTCATGAAGATTCCTACAAACGCCCACAGCCGGTAATTGCGAGCTGTTGGAACAAAAACCGTGAGGAAGCAGCCGGCTCCAAAGATGTATGTCCATGTTCTTTTCTCAAAACTATCATTGATATACCAAACGGTGCTGCGACCATTCTAACCATTGTCAACACTTTCACCTTTCAGATTTTCCATACCTTCCGCAAGCTATAAGCTGGATCGTTGCAGTACAAAGAAGAAGGATGCAGTTAGATGCCAAGCCGGCCATTTTCCATCCTTTTCCCAGGAGGCCTCCCAAAACTTCATACCACTGAAAGCCAGTGTCTCGAGAGGTTAGTGTCTCTTCATACACTACCACACCTGGATAATGTGGTCATCTCGGCGAGAGTTTTGCCTGTCGAGAATTCTAACATAGTCGGCGTACAGGCTGGTGGTCATATAACAGCTCCAGCACCCGAGAAGCCCATACACGAGCTGGAACAGTATACCCGGCACCATTCCCATTTGAGCAAAAGAGTAAGGGAGCGTGAGGAGAACTTGGGCGACCTGAAAGTTTGACCTGAAAAAGGTCGAGAGATCTTCAGAGCATTTACCTGTGCTGTGCAAGCAGTAAGCCACGCATCAAACGAGGATCCACCTCTGAAGAACACTCTCGCAATCTCATCGCGAGCGCTAAATCCTTTCCTGGATGGAAGCAACAGTGGGTTCTCTGGGTCGCTGTTTCTTTGGTTCCCAGCGCTCCCAGAGGCATTGGAGGTGGAGCTCATCCTTTGAAATGCTGTCAAGCGCGCGTGAAGGGAGACTCTTTTTCTTTCTGTTGCAACGTGCGTTGCTGGCCAGCTACCAGTCCATTGCCAGGAAACTTTTGACTTGGACTTAGACTTGACTTCCACGTGATAGAGGTATTTTAATTTCACTCGCCGATCTTTCTTTGTTTGTATTTCTAGAGGTTTAGCAGCAGAAATTTTTCTCCAAGAATCTAATGCTTCGTGTTCGTCGCAGGGACTTTTGACGCAGAGGACAGGCCTGGCAGACGGGGTCTGGTAAAGAAAGCTTGGTGTTCTCACGTTGATTTCTCAGTCCTGCAGTGTCGTCGACATTGAAAGAGCAAGCAAGCTAATCCTGCTGCATGACGAGAATTTCTCGGCATAAGTTATCACTGGCTTCTAGATTCTGGATTCTTTTTCTTCTATTGAATGCCTGTTTCAGGCTCACCCGGGTGTAGTCTTCATCCATCAGACGCTAATTAATTAATTAAGTAGAACTCCATCTAATTGTCCATCTTTTTATTTATTATTTATTATTTTAAATCTTTTTACATAATTATATGGAAAGGACCTTAAAAACCCTAGTTTATATGGTCTAAATTGAAACCAATTTGATAGTTACCAAAATCCTACTACGTTAATATTAGTATATGGCATTGTAGCTGTACAATTGGACCTAACACTATATTGCATATAACAATATTTGGTTTGTTTAATAATAATTCTATTCTTATTTAGTATTTTTCAATAATCTAATTCATCAACAACTATAAGGATGTTCATAATTTATAAATCAAGATCTTATTGCATATCAACCTTTATATGGTAGAATAAATAAGAATATACTAGGAAGTGTTTAGGAAAGTTTATAAAATATAAGCATCTTTATAAATTATAAATACAATATTAAACTAAATGAATAACAATCTTAGATGGTAAAATATTCTAGATATATTCACTACTATCCCAGTCTCTTGCAGGTTTTACTTAAGCAAATAAAAAACCAAAAATTGTGATCTATATATAGCTCTTTTTTTTTTTTCTATATATATAATCAATGAAGGGTTTGAACTTTTAGGGGCAAGTCTAGTAAATTTTAAATTTATTTCTTAGACATATGGTGACATTTCATTTCCACCTCCAACTAAGAAAAATCCCTGCCAATAAATAAAACCATGGGTAAGAAATCAATGAGGACAGCTTTTTAAATTTCCTTTTTTGACATTATTATTAAAATCAAATATATCTTTAGCTTCCTTAATCACACAATTTTACTTACTGATAAGGCTTTGGATGAATTTTGATTTTGTTCTTCCTTTTTTTGTATGACTTCCATGCTTCATGTTAACAAGTGAAATGGATGATATTAGAATCCATGATGTAATGACAAATAATGGTCAAAATAAATAATGTTCCAATATTCAAAAATATTCATTGAATAATCTAAATGGTATTCATTTCTTTCACTTCATCATGTTATTGCCATTGACTGCAAATTCTAGAATTTCTATATAAAATGAAGTTGTGTATTTGATGATTGCAGATAGTTCTTGAGAACAAGTGTGAGAATAAGATAACTAAAATGATAACTAGCAAGGAATCCAGCTCCACTGGAATAGATAAGACATCTGTTACATAGGTGACATGAATCCTAAAGAATTAGTTGTTTGTTTTCATCATCCAGTAGTGATGATGTATATTTTTTAAATCGTTTGTCTGAAATTCATAATGTCATTTTAGTGTAGAGATTGATAGTTATACCTTGGAGATCATCAATATCCACAAATACTTTTTATGACAATGGAACATTGTCTTTGCATATACCCTTTCTTTTATTGGTAACAAAAGTAATATAAGCAGATGGTCTCTCATATCCCATATTGTTGCAATTATTATCACTGTATAGGAAGTTATTATAGAAATTTAAAATTATAGAAAGGATTCTAATCAATATCTTTTATGTATAACTTGCAAGATGGCAGGGTCAGTAAGGAATCTCTTGTATCCTTTCATGGTCTAAATGTTTCTTTCTTCAGATCCTTGAGGAACTTCGAGCAGAAGGTGTTCCGGATTATTTGACTCCTCACAAAGTAAGTTTCTGAATGTTCTTTCCTTGCTGCTCTACAGTTACCTAGCATGCTAGGTGAAAGTCTGCAAGAATTCACCAGCAACCATCCAGCCTTGAGCATGCTGCTACCAACTCTAAAGCCATATACAGTTGGCCATCTTCTATCTTTGTATGATCACTGGGTCGTGTTGCAGGGATTTATCTGGGGAATCAACTACAGATACATTTATCATATACAAATTCATACATATACTTCTTTGATCAATGGGGTGTGAACTCAGCAATGTAAACTTGGTTAAACCTTGGTTAGGGAGATTGCCATTTCCTTGGCTCACAAGCCATCTTGACCATTCTTTTTCTTTTGGGTTTCCTTGCATGTATGGAATTTCTTAGCTCAATTCTCAATTTTGAAGAAATTCTTCTTGATCTCATAGGATCCCTTTCTAAGGTCAACATTAGCCTCCCCAGCGATTATCCATTAAAGCCTCTCAAGATAATGTGGAAAGGAGGAAGAATTCAAAGATCTTATCTCTTGTTGGAAAATGTAGGTGGTGTTTAAAACGTGAATCTATCACTGCAACATTCTTCCTAGTGGACAGATATTCTTGAAAACTCTCAAGGAGAATTAAAGTCCAGCTCTTACAATTTCCAAAGTTTTGTTTTGATTTGTGCATTGATGGGTGAGCCAGATCCTTATGACTTTGCTCTTTGTTTTTTCTGAACTTATCTTCTTGTAGTTGATCCTTTGGTGGGAAGTATAACCTGTGAATATTTGTCCAAAATGCTGGTAGCATCTGACCATGTTGTGATCGACGGGGGGCCAAATCTCCCAGGGGGGCCAAATTATAATGCTATATCTATATATATAGCCAGCTTCACATCTTATTTTGGAAGAGGTCAGTTGTACGATTGTGGAAGAATGTAAGCAACCAAAGGGAACGACTTGAGAGACGATCCGTCGGGGTTCAAATATAGAGGGAAAGGGCCCATGAATAAGAGTGCACCCCCTTTTCCAAACGGTTAAGGGTCTTGGGATATTTGGGGTTAAGCGTCCTTGAGTGTGAATAGTACTGGGCTGGGTGACCTCCCGGGAAGTCCAAACTCAGGAGCTTACATTTGGTATCAGAGGGGTCTCGGGTCCGACTCTGTTGGTTGGCTAAGGGAATCGCACCACATGTTGATTGACCCGAGGGGTAGGGTGTCAAGAGAGCGGGGCTCTCGGGAGAGCTGCGGCTCTCAGCTTCTGTTCACGAGGGCGTGAACTTGCAGGGAAGCGTGGTGGATTGTAAGCAACCAAAGGGAACGACTTGAGAGACGATCCGTCGGGGTTCAAATATAGAGGGAAAGGGCCCATGAATAAGAGTGCACCCCCTTTTCCAAACGGTTAAGGGTCTTGGGATATTTGGGGTTAAGCGTCCTTGAGTGTGAATAGTACTGGGCTGGGTGACCTCCCGGGAAGTCCAAACTCAGGAGCTTACAAAGAAGATGTAGAATAGAAAACATTTTTTTGTCCATACAGAGATCAAGGATGCGGTAATGATAGGAAAGCTAAAAGATCTCAATATGGATCTCAAAAGTACAGGTAATGATCTGGTCAAATTTACTGGAAGGTAGAGAGTTCTTTTTTCCAATGAACAACTTATCATTTGTAGATGTTTTCCAGGAGAATGACTTGTAAATGCCATTGAGTGGCTTCAAAGAGCCACGAGTTTCAAGACACAAGTACAGTAAACATGCTAATTTTGTTCCATTTCAACATGTCAATTGAGTTATTTCTTCTCGTATAGGGAACTGACTATCTCAAGTATGAAAATTGCTTTCACAAGAAAAATCAGCCTTCTCATGCTCAGTATGCAAACAATGTTTGCATCTCAGAAATGGAGCAACACCACCACCCAGTGAGTAAGGCTCTCAACAAAAGCAAAGATCCTATCTTCTATGCAATGTGTGAGTGGTAATTAATTTTTTTTTTCTTGCTATCTCTTGCGATATAAGAGCTCATGTTTCTGTGCATAGGGGAGCAGATCATCCAACCATGTGGGCTGGGAAGTATGTGAATAGCTGACAGACATCACTAAAGTCAGATAGCCATGGTAAAGTTCTCCTAGCTCTTCTTCTTTTTCCCTTCTATGACCAGTTTTGCTTGCAGTATAGAGTTGCTAGTTGATGCCAACAATTTGTGGGCATCCCAAAGGCTGGAATAGTGAGATCAATGGTTGGCTTTGCATAAATTTCTCAAGCTTCTCTCTTTCAGATCCCGACATGCTCCAAGTGGGGAATGGTTGAATGTCCTTGGCTGAGTATTGTTCACATTGTAGCATGTGTATCATAAAGGTTTTGAGTGGATAGAAATAAAAGATTGTAAATTAGCAGAATCAGCTAATGTAATATTTAATTATAATTATTTAATTCATTCATTATTAATTCAATAATAATATTAATAAAATAATTAATGAATTAAAAATATTTGTAAACAGCTGATTTACAATCTACTCCAAAAGGTTATGAGTGGTTTGGCACAGTGGGGCGAAGCAAATCCAGAAGAAGCTCACAGAGATCCACTAGAGAATTGCTTTGCCAGTCCAAAGGCCAATAATTTCTATGAGTGGGTCTCCACAATCGTCAGTCCATCAGATAGACTTCTTAGCTCAATTCTCAACTTTTGAAGAAATTCTTCTTGATCTCATAGGATCCCTTTATAAGGTCAAAATTAGCATCCCCAGCGATTATTCATTAAAGCCTCTCAAGATAATGTGGAAAGGAGGAAGAATTCAAAGATCTTATCTCTTATTGGAAAATGTAGGTGGTGTTTAAAACGTGAATCTATCACTGCAACATTCATCCTAGTGGACAGATCTTCTTGAAAACTCTCAAGGAGAATTAAAGTCCAGCTCTTACAATTTGCAAAGTTTTGTTTCAATTTGTGCATTGCTGGGTGAGCCAGATCCTTGTGAGTTTTCTCTTTGTTTTTCTTGAACTTATTTCCATGTAGTTGATCCTTTGGTGGGAAGTATAACCTGTGAATATTTGTCCAAAATGCTAGTAGCATCTGACCATGTTGTGATCGACGGGGGGCCAAATCTTCTTGGACATGTGAGAAACAAATTGAACTTTGTGGACAGCTCCATGGCCTTGTACTAATGTAGCAAGCCCTCGGGCTTCTCATGCTGTATAAGCTGCAAGGCAAGGTCCATCTTTGTATTCATCACCAGCTTCTCCACTCCAGGGACTCAGTCGTAGGCAGCAATGGTGATCTTCAATTCTTCTCCAGACAGTCTTTTTGAGTAGTTGATGTGATTGTGCCACCTTCATCAAGAACAGCAACTTAAACTCAAGAAAGTTCCTTAGAGAAGACAAAAAAAAAAAACAAACCTTAGCACTCGAGCTCTAGGCAAGAGCTCTCAATGGCACGTTGCAAGCTTTGCTATGGCGGTTATGACAAAAAATAGCAGCCGGGACTGGGCCGGGATGGCAGAAGTTTTATGCCTGGATGTTTGTGAAGATTAGACACAACATAAACAGTGAGAATTTTCAATTACCATAAGAAGAGATTTTTGTAGAGAACCAACTCCAAAGTTTCAAAGAGCTCTCTTACACCATCCTTGAAACAAGTACCACCACCCCCATGGTCTCCAACCACTCAGCATAGTTGCAAAGGAAGCTCAGTCTAGTAAATGTAATAGAAGTTTAACACTCAAACATTGTGAAATCCATCTTACTTTACTGTCACTTGTTTGAGGTTGACTGGTGATGGGCTTCTGCAATGTTTTTACTTCTTTTGGGATAACAACTTCAAATAGATAAGAAAGGCTTACCTTCAAAGAGCAATGAATTGAGGAGATTTCTTGAAGAAAGTGTGCACAAACTGACAACACGTTTGTTGGACCTGATTTAAAACATGAGTCAGCTTATGAGTAAACTAATCTTGCTTACCTCAATTGAAAATGCCTTATCCGGAAACATGGCTTTGATTCTGAAGAAGACCATAGGTAAAAGAGTGCAGAGTAGTGCTAAACATACAAAGAGCAGCGGATTAAATGCAAAGGTTTGGAACTTACAATTGCTCATATCTTGCAATGCAACGTCGAAATAGACTTGCAAAAGCTGCGGGATAAATTTTAGAGCATGTACCCCATTGCTGCTTCCAACGTAGCCTTCATTCCAGGATACAACCAATGATGTTCCTGCAAGGTGGACCTTTGTAACCTTAAAAGCGATATAGTCACTTCTTGTTAATGCTGAGCCTTCATTTTCATCTTTCAAGAGGTCTGAAAACAGATCATCTGCTTCGTAATATAAGCTTCTTCCAGAGCCTTCTTTGCTAGAATCATTGCCCCCACCAATGAAAGTTCCCGTGTAAGTCAATGCTCAAAGTGCCTAAAAAAAGATGCCTCGAGATAAACAAATCACAAATGTTAATGAGCATATCACCTCAAGTGCTGGGTTATTTTGAATGTTTTCCGTGTTTCTGTGCAAAGATCCAGTGCATTGTTCTAGACTCTGACCAAAACTGCATAAAAGCTTCACATGCTTCAACATCAGAAATCGAGTCATATCTCGGAAATACTCACTTGGCAGATACAGAAGAGCCAAGAACAGTTGCAAAATTGACAACTGCAAAACTCATAAACCTAGCCATCATCTTCTTGAAGCCAATTGTCATGTATGCTTGACGGTGGCAGTGCTTGCCTTTTGTTTGAAGCATCAGAGAGCTTCAAGAAACTTAATCTCCAATGTGTATGACTGTAATACATTCCAAGCAAGGTTGTCAGTAATCTAGAGAAGAAGAAAAGAGAATACAGATGTTTGCTAGGGAGCTAAAAGCATCAAAAATAGAAAACTCACCTCTTCAGTCACTGCCACTTGGCTCGCTATTCTCAACACTGAGAACTTGCCAGTGGATAGATGGACTCGCTGAGGTTAAGCCTGTGCAAGTCAACCAAGGTAGCTTGACAAACAAAATGTGAAAGCTTTTTACCTCGAACTTAAGAGTGCCATACCATTGTTTGGCATGAAGAACTGGAAGAAATCAGCTTGACTGAGGAAGACAATATTCAGTTTGCAGCGAACTTGACAAGATGGTGTGTAGTGAGCTGCTTCCGTTAGAGGTAGTGCCGAGCTTGGCATATAGCAGCAGAGATAGATTCAAGCAACCTCTTCAAGTGAATTATTGCAATCTCTCAACCAAGCTGAATAGCAAAGTAGAGGATCTGTTAGTAGCAAAGAGCAAGGAAGGAAGTCTGGATTACCATGTCAATGTAGGCTATGTCATCAAGACTTTCAGGGAGGAGCTGCCTGTTCTGTTCCATGGAGATCTGAGCTATCAAATATACAGGAGAATGAAGTAAACGTAGAGTCGCTTATCTTGAATGGTGCAGAGAGGACATCTCTTTCAGAGATCCAGTAAACTGCTTTCACAGACTTACAAGTGTATTATACAGGTGCTCCGGCTGAATGGTAGAATGCTTTTCAAGTCGATCTGGGTGGAAATCTTGAGTGCCTGGCAGCCTTTGGACAGCACACTATTGTGATCAAATGGTCTGTTCACGATTCCACAAGTGCTGTGGAGGTCTCTTTGATGGCATCTTTGAGTACAAATTGGACAGTAAAGGAAAGATTCATGAGCACAAAGTATATAACGTAAGAACCAATGCAATCATGCAGTGAACCTCATGGTGTGCAGCCGCGGTGATAAGCTCTCCTGGAAAAATGCATTGAAAAAAACTATAAAAAACACGTTTCACCCTCAACTGTTTTTTTGCCATGTGTTTTCATCTCCACCATTAAGCTTGAAAAGAATCTCGATAGAATATGTCACCCTTACTCTTTTAAATATAGAAGGATGATAAGTCACAACCACTAAAAAAGATTATGAAGGAACCAAAGTATCAAGAAGGAATTAACAAATGCTTACTTCATTAACTTCTTTGTCCACTATAATTGGAGATGCTCAACTAGTTGGATTTCAAGGCAAGCTTTTGGAAGTATAAAAAAGGGCTAATGATAATCTTCTATCCCAGCCATGCCAATTTAATTCTCAGAGGAAGTAGTTTCCAAAGTCCAAGAGATCATCAAGCCCAAACACATCTCCACCACCATAAGCATCTATAGTATTCAACTGTGTTAACTAGATTTCACCTCAAATTTCTTTGTCCCTTCTTTGAAAGATGCTGACCAACTCAAGTTATCCCTTGCCCTGTTCTACTTGCTAACTGCATTATAAGCTTCTTCCCAATTAGGCCCTCAAGATCCAGTGTTGCGAAGCTATTCTTTGAAGCAATTGCGAGCAAATACTTAGATGGAGAATTCAATAGCCTTTATGAGTTTAATGTTCACTGCATGTCACACGAGGCCTTTCCAACACAAGAAATCATAGAAATTTTTCTCATCTCAATTAAGCTCACCCAATTCTTGTGTAGCAAAGTTTGTCTCTAGATAACAATTTGCCATAATGCAAACAATGGAGTTGTTGTGGTTGATTTGTTGCCTAGTGGTTTCTTCAGGCCAAGAGCACCTTGTTAATCTCCATTCCTACTCTAGCAAGCTAACCACACTGTGAATCTCATCAAGGAAGCTAAGCGCAAGATCAGGAAACATTTAATAGAAATTTCGCTCTCCTTGTAGCGCTCAGATTTCATGATCATAAGTTAGCAGCAATTTCAGATAGATAACATGGATTTCGGAAAAAATAGGTATTCATTAGAACCAATAAACTCTTGTGAGCTAGAGTAGCCATTTTTTGAAATCAAAGGGAAACAATGACCTTGCCCGAAGACTTAGAGTTTAGAGCAAGAATGAATTAGCTCAAGCCTTTTAACATGGTTTATAACATCCAAACCTAAAACTCACATTAGTATTATATAATAAAAATTTGTTAATAGTGAGCTGAGTTTTTCCACTCTCCAATAGCTCTCTCAAAGTTAAATGTTTCAATAAATGGCCCTTCTAAGCTAATCATGAGATTTTCATCTATTGACTTAGTGGAAAGTTTATTCCTAAATGTTGTTTTCATTAGATTAATTCTACTATATCCATGTTTGCAACTAGCAATATTGCAATATTACATCATGCCAATTTTCACCAAGGTGGGAAATTTGTCCATCCAAGATAAATGTTTATGAATAACTCCCTATGTATCAATGAAACCTCTTCTCTTTTGCTCTTCAATAGTTATACATTTTCAAAAACCATATTCCTCAAGAATTAAACATGAGCCCACACTACCATTCATGAACTCTCCTTCTACTTTTAGTGTTCCATAAAATGGAATAAATTCTTTTTGCTTAGCAACTCTATAACCTTTCATGTCACACATAATTGATGGAAGATTGATAGTAACTAAGACCTTTATTAATGTAAAAGGACCCAAAATAGCCTTAAGTAATCCATTCTTGATGCTTTCTTTGGGCATATATACAAATATCTCATAAATATCAATGCCTCTTGTAAATCCTACCTATTTAAGCATTTAAGCATTTGTAATCCTTTAATTGCACCTTTGTGAGTGCAATTAAAAGACCACTACTACTCCCACTATATGAATTAACTTGATCACATATATTTGTAAGGCACAAATTTTTAAACCCCAAAGTGGGGTTGAAAGGGTGCCATATGGTAGTGGTCAAAGTGGAAGTCCAACAAATATAACACATTTGGATTAAAAGTTCTAACTCAAAAAATTGAGAGTGGGAGTAGACCTCCCAACGAAGTGCTTTAGGAATGAGTATAAAGCAATTAATAAGTGAGTCTTTAGAAAGGGACATAAGAGGGACTGACACATAGCAAGTGTCATGATATATAGAAGTGTTAGGACTAAGTTGGGTTGTGGTGTTTCGAAATGTCATCCCAAAATCCTAGTTCATAGAAAGAAAGAAGAGTGATCCTTTTGTTTAGTGACCAAGGGTATGGTTATTGTAAAGAATCAACTCTCTGAGATATTGGAGACTAAAGGAACCCTGAAATCACGATTGGAATGATAAAAAGTTTATCGAATGAGACTGAGTTTGAGATTGAATCCAAGATCGAGTTTGAGACCGAGTTTGAGATCGAGTTCAAGACCAACTCTGAGACCGAGTTCAAGACCAAGTCCAAGATCTGAGATTGGGTTTGAGACTGAGTCCGACATCAGGTCCGAAACTGAGTCCGACATCAGGTCCAAAACTAAGTCCAAGATCAAGTGTGAGACCAAGTCCAAATACTAATTTAGGTCGTGGGGTGAAAGCCTAAAGCGTGTGTTTCCCAAGGGGGATGCTGTAGAGGGTTCTAAAAGTATAGTAGGGATAGTGAGGTCTAGGAATCAATCTTGAAAGAACTCTCTAGTGGTATTTCCAAACTAACTTGAGGTTGAGACTAGGGCCTAAGGGCATCAGGTGGGAGTGAGCATGGATTGGAGTGGTGTTGGAGGGGCCACCCAAGAAAATGCTCAAGAGCAACTCCCATTCCTAGAAGGGACATGACTATAGTGCTTCTGGCTTATATGGAGTGGTGCCCCACTTGAGTATCTTATAGCTCATTGGTTTTCGCCCCTTCCTAGAGGCTTGGGCCTTCCCTTTTGGATGGAAATGCGGGAGTAAGGGTACCTATATCGAGCCATTAAACCACAGTGTTTCCCCTAGTGTCCCGAAGTAAGTATTACATCCAAGGCTTGGGATTTAGAGAGTCCCATGATCAAGTTTTGTTGTACTAAAAGATGTTAGGGACTTAGAGGCTTGGTGTGCTTGGTTGCTTGTGCTTGTAGGAAGTGTAATTGAACCTTAAGTCCAATTTAATTCAAGAAGGGGGATTGAAAGAGAATTTGGGAATCCATGGATAGATGGTTAATGTTCTATTGCTTGTGTAGTGAGTTGTTAAAATTAAATAGGACCAAGTAAAAGCTAATATAATAAGTGGGAATTTTGGCGAGGGAGCTTAACTAAGGCCAAAGTAGTGGTGGTTGGATAGATGTAAGTGACTAAAGTAGAATGGAAAATTTAGTTGTTTATAATGTTATTAGGGAAGTTTATATTACAATTAACCTCATTATTCAAGTAATAAAGTTAAATCTTTACTACTCTATATTGCTCTATACAACTATAGAGCTATTGTATAAAGCTCTATTACTTAGATAATAACGTTATGGGAGGGTTGTAGAGAAACATTAGATAATCAAGAAATTATTAATATCATGATTGCGGGAGGGTTATATAACTATAGTTGCTCTATATACATCCCACAACCATGACATTAATAATTTCCTTTTGAAACTCAAAACTTTAGTCATTTATGACTATTAGAATATCCCATAAGAAATGAAGAATGTATATGTGACAAAAGTTCTAAGCCTTCTTTGTGGGCTGATTTGAACAGTCTTTAAACATTTGTATAACACCCAATAGCTCTCTACCAACTCAATCATCTAATGTTTTGAATTCTATACAACTTTAGTATTGCATAGTTAAATTTTTGCTTCACTGTCACAAGTACTTCTAATTTATTTGAGCTCTTTGAAAAGAAAGTAATTACTTTATTAACAAATTAATTGTAAGCAATTAAATTTTTTATTCTACTTTAGTCATTTTAATGACCATTTAGAGGAATCTCACTCATAACCTCTATGGGTCCTCATCCTAATTTAAGGTAATTGCTAAGAGTGATCTCAAAGCCATATTGATTTCACACTTTGTCCAAATTCTCTATATATCAAAATTTTATTTTAGACACCTACATAGCTATAAAATCCTAATTATAACCTATTGCCATAATTTTATATGCATTGTTATATTGTTATAGCTTGAAAATGCCCTCATCTTTTTTAGCATGCTTTGTCATGTCTATTATGGTTTATATATTTCATTTCATTACAAAGCCTTCATACTTCCTTTGCTCTATCACTCTTTAGTCAAAAGTGAAAAAATAATATAAATAAAATGTCTCTACCCCATATGTAAATGTTATTTTACACCTATTGAGTATACAAATCCTTTCACAATTAAGTGACTTTATTGGGCAATTTTCACATAATATTGCTAAAACAATATATAGAGAGTGTACTTCTAAAAAACTTTGCTAAAGCATAGTAAATTCTATCCTTGAGCACAAAGCATGACATTATGCTTAAATTAGATAAGTGATAAAATTATGCTTCACCTCTTAAGTGTACAAATCCTTTCATAATTAAGTGACTTTATCAGGCATTTTTCACACAATACTACTAAAATAATATATAAAGAGTGCACTAAGTTCTAAAAAACTTTGTTTATCCTTGAGTATAAAGTATAACACTATGCTCAAATTAGCTAAATGACAAAGTTATGCTTTGTGCATTTTACAACTACCCATTTGTTCAAAATACAAAGAATAGAGAACAAACCAAGTTATAGGCTTAATGGTTTTTCTCCATCATACATAGAATATAACTTCAGTCATTTTTGGCAAATGTATAGTTATATAAGTCTCTTAGGCTTGTAACTTTAATCACATTTGGCAAGTGTATAGTCTTTTGATGGGCCCATATAACACATGACATGCTACTTTGTTTAATTGCTTTAGACTATAGTGGCCCTTAACTGCCATATTGCTCAATTGGATGGAGAACTTCAAATGTGTTATTTATATAAAATTGATTTTTATATAGTATATATTCATTATTTGTAGAAGATAAATATATATGGGTAAATATACTACTCTTTGCTTTTTAATAATACAATTATTGAAATTCATATATGGTGATAATACAGAATTTAGTTTTCCAAATAGCATAAATGATGTTGATATGAGTACAATTGTTGATGCTATTGATAGATTAATAGCTTTTATTGATCAGAAGAAAGAAGATTATCCATTAAATTGGTCTGATAGTATATCAATAGTTTTAACTAGTGGAATTGTTCTTATTAAAATTTCACGTTATACAGGAAATACTCCTAATTGTGAAGCAAGTGGAGAATATGGTTATACTTTAGGACGTTCTTTATATGAAGGGCTTAGAAGATTATATCAAAAATATTTTGATAAAATATTATTTGCTGCTGCAAATTCCATAAGAATTACTTCTAAAAAGTTTGAAATTTATTATGATCGGGATGGTATATCAGAACCTGAAAATCCTGAATATTATATTAATTCATCTATGAATAAACCAAAATCATTAAATGATTGCTATGTTTTTGTAAGCATATTAATAAGTGGAAAAAAGCTAAACCACTATCATACTTTATTTCAAGAAAATTTTCTAATATCTCCAAATAAAAAAAATATATTACTACTACATTTAAACTGTAATCTTGTACTTTATTCTGGACAAAATATTATTTGGGAAACAAACACTGGAAAGAGAAATTATATTAACTGCTTTCTACAAAATCAAATTAGTGGAAATATAATTTTATTTTCATCATTATACAAAGTAGAGTGGAGAACAAATTTATTTTGTAAGAAAAATCCTATTTGTACTTTTCCAACATTTTTAAGTCTTCAAAATGATTGTAATTTAGTTTTATATTCATCTAGTTTTCCTAATAAACCCTTTTGGTCAACTAAAACTTATAAACATAATTTATGTTTAAAATAATTTAAAATAAAATAAAAAATAAATTTTTTTTAAAAAATTCTTATAATATTATATACTTTAATAAGTGATGTATAAAGCAATGCAATTAAGCACTAATAAAAAAGGCACTGATAGTGCAATAAGTGTTGAATCCTTTCCTAGTTGGAAATAATGGATTCTCTAGATTTCTCTAGTTTTTAGTGTAACCAAAGGTATTGAAAGTGGAACTTATCCCATGGAAGTCTATCAAACATGTGAAGGGAAATTATTTCTTACATGTTTACAATATTGTAAGGAATGTCTTGACTTGGACTTAAGGTCCTACACTAGAATATTGTTAGTTTTTCTTTTTCTTTTTCTCTCTCTAGAGGTTTAACAGCAAGAACATACTAGATTGACTTAGCTGTAGAAGCCTTCTTGGGAATGGTGGCCATGACGAAGAAGAAGAGTTGCAGAGGAAGGTTATAGTGAAAATTCTAACACCACAAAGATTTGTTTAGTTATTTTATTTCAAAATGCTGTTAGCTAATTATAATAAACTAAATTCATTATCCAAATTTAACAGAGAACACAAACTTTTTAAATGAACCCCTATTGCCGAGAGAGAATTATTGCACCTTTCAGCAAGAATCCCTATCACTAGGAGTAAATTTGCAAATTTGAACATGCTTTTAGTCCATCTCAGACTGTGTAATACTGCAAAAAGTAGTGGGGTGTTTTTGGTGAATGTTGCTTATGGGATGTATAAATCAACTGGAGTTATAAGCTCTATCATGGATTGGTTTTCACACAGTTTTGATGGTCGTTCTAGGTAGTTGTCTATTTTCTGCTCCAATCAGTTTGATAACAATAAAGGAAACTCTTTAGAGAATTCATAGAGCTGAGAGTGGCTAGGAAGAGGCCAAGTTGGAGTAAGAAAAACTCACTGGAGCCTTGTAATTGCCATCCCTGGTTTTGCGAGCCCAAATGTATGCAACATGTCAACATGGATGGAGAATCTACCCTGAATATCTGCTATTACTAGTCTTCCGCTGGAGTATAGAGGGAAAACACCATCCAATGGCTCGTGTGGCAGAACTTGGTTTTCTTGGAGTTTTCTCACAGGGGAAGAATTGTGAGGATTGATACTACCTGCCAAATTAGGGGGAGTATCTTGACGGTGGGAGAGTTTTGTTGTAGACGAATCAGTGATAGAGGTTGTTTTAGTTCGAGCTTGAGCTGGATCGCTTCGAATGCCTCCGAGAGATCCAATGTTGCAAGAGCCTCTCCAACGCCGTGCTAATTCACGCACGCATCCCGGCTGCCAATGGCGATACTTTCCTGGCAAACAAGCTTATCGAGATGTACGGGAGGTGCGGCAGCGTGGAGCATGCCCGGAAGGTGTACGACAGCATCGTGTCCAGAGATACCTTCTCGTGCTCCTTAATGCTCTCGGCATATGCCCGCAATGGGCTTATCTGCGAGGCCGAGAAGCTCTTTGGCGACGTCGAAAGGCCAGACAAGGCAGCATGGACCATCATGCTGACGTTGTATGCACAAAACGGGAATATAGGAGATGCTTCGAAGATCTTCCGAAACATGCCAGACAAAGACCTGGTTGCGTGGAATGCTATGGTTAATGCATATGCCGAAACAGGGCAAATGGATATGGCAAAAGCGTTGTTTGATTCCATGCCGCTTCGAAATGTCGCGACGTGGAACACTCTGCTATCTGGGTTTTGTTACTGCGGTGATATTAATTTAGCGAAGTGTGTTTTTGAGGAGAATCCAGAGCCTAATATTCTAACCTGGACTGCCCTGCTTTCGGCATATGCCCAAAGAGGGTATCTTGATCACGCGAAAAAGGTGTTTGATGACATGCCTTTGAGGGATATAGTGGCGTGGAGTGCTTTGTTGGTGGCAAACGCAAAGGCAGGGCGTTATGACGTTACGCAAAATCTATTCTCCGAGATGCCGGAGCACGATCTTGTGGCTTGGAATTCCAAGATCATAGCACACGGCCAAGCTGGGAATCTGGAAGATGCCAAGAGAATTGTCTCCGAGGAGCTCCCCGTGAAATCTCTGGCTTCATTCAACGCGCTTCTCTCTCTCTTCTCCAGAGAGAATAAACGTTTTGAGGCCGAAGAGCTATTCTTTACTGTCATGCCAGAGAGAGATCTCGTCTCGTGCAACCATATGCTAGCCTTGTACGCGGAGCTCCAAGATTCCTCTACATGCAAAAGGATATTCGAAGAGATGCCCCAAATAAACACCATCTCTTGCAACTCCATGCTCGTCGCATTTGCCCACGACGGGCATATCCAGCACGCCAAGTCCCTGTTTGGCGCGATCCCCGACCCCGATCTTGCCACGTGGACGGCGTGTGTCGCGTCGCTTGGCGAGGCGGGAAGCATCGACGCTGCCAAGGCGATGTTTGACACAATGCCAGCATGGGACCTGGTGACGTGGAATGCCATGGTGTCTGCGTACGGCAGAGCTGGGCTCGTGCGTCCAGCTGGTCAGCTGTTCGATTCCATGCCGGAGCACTCACTTGTATGTGCGAACGCAATGCTATCGGCGCTGTGCCAATGCGGGCATTTGGAAGAGGCCAGAGAGCTCTTGGAGCGTTTACCCGAACGAGATGTAATCTCGTGGAGTGTGATTCTTGGGTGTTGTAGCGATCATGGCAAGTTCGAGCAGGCGAGCGAGATCTTTGAATCAATGCCGGAGCACGATTCTATCTCTGCCACAGCTATCGTCGCCGCAAATGCTCGTAGAGGGCATCTGGATGATTCGTTTCGAGTGTTCAGATCTATGGCGGAGCACACTTGCAATGCTGTGGCAGCTCTCATCACAGGGCTTGGGAAGTCTGGCAAGTTACATGATGCAAAGAAGATGTTTGATGCGATTCCATTCAAGAACGCAGTGGTCTGGACTGCGCTTGTCACGGCTTATGCCTTACGAGGGCATGTTGAGGACACGATGATCTTGTACGACAGGTATATGCCAGAGCATAGTCTTGTGTGTGGAACCTCTCTGATCGGTGTTCTTGGGCGCAGCGGCTGTTTAGATGAAGCTAGATGTGTTTTCGAGAGCTTTCCAAGCCACGATTCTTTAGCTGTGAGTTCCATTATATGGGCTTATGCCCTGAATGGGTATCTAGGAAAAGCAAGAGAAGTGCATGATCTTTGGAGAGACCCGAGCTTGCTGTCCTGGAAAGCCATGCTAGAAGCTTATTCTCATGCTGGTAAAGTCATCGAAGCGAAGAGGGTGTTTGATCAATCTCCGGAAAGAGATGTTTCGTTTGATGCTTTGATGGTTGCTGCATATGCCCGGGGCGGAGATCTAGATCAAGCGCTTGAGTTTTTCTTTTCCCTTGACGAGCTAAACGAGAGCTGCTTCATTTGGATCCTCGTTTCATGCAGCCGCTCCGGCAAAGTCTCCACGGGGATCCGACTCTTCGTCTCCATGGTTGCGGATTTCTCCTTGAATCCTTCCAAGCAACACTACAGTTGCGTTGTTGATCTCCTGTGCCGAGCCGGGCATCTGGGCGACGCTCGAGAGCTAGTCAAAAGCATGCCTTTTGTGCCGGACGGCCTGGAGTGGAGATGCGTGCTTGCAACCCACGGACCGATCGATGATGCCACAGTTGCAGCACGCTCTACTTTGGATGTGAATCCGGATCACGGTGCTGCCTATGTGCTTCTCGCAAATGCGTCGATGGAAGCAAAGCGATAGCCATTTCTTCTTCGCAAGCAAGAAGAAAGCAAGCCTTTCGAATCAAGGAAAGCTAAAGCTAGAAGAAAACTAAGACAATGAGATCCCAGGTTCGAATCTTGACACGACATAAAATCTACGCTAATGCGTTTTTCTCGTCCAATGCAGGTAGATCTCCGGGTTTTCAAGGTCTTCAAGGCGGGCATCTTATCTCCTGACTGAGCACAGAGCGTGACACTTAGTGGGTTCTTTGGTGTTCTTCCCAAGTTCCCGGATTGTAGCGTCTCTGTCGCTCGGAAGGCCAAATGGAAGCGGGAAAGGATGTTATTCGGCTGGAGCGTGAGCCATTCATCGTGACGATGAAGCCCAAGCTGATAATTGGGCTAGCTGACAGTCTCGGTGAGTGGATTTCTTCGCTTTTTTTTCTTCTTCTAAACCTTTGACACACAACATTTTTTCTTACAATGCAGAGCAAAAGGCGGATCAAGCTGATTTTCTCCTCCTGTGCAAAAGAGTGGAGGCTTTCATTCGTGCATGGTACCATGTCCAGTTTGAAGAGCTCATGGTAAACTTTCACTGGTTTTACGGTGTTTTGCTCACATGATCGCGAGATACCTTGCAGCAATTGTACGCCTTGTTTGATCCGGCAAATGGTGGCAAGAAACTCGAAAAGCAGAACCTTTCTGCAGCTAGAGTCGACGAGCTGGAGCAGCGATTCCTGGATATTTACGCCATGGTAATGTAGCTACAACTTGATTGCAATGCTGGTGGCTGATGCTTGCAGTGCTCTTGAAGCTCATGGAGAAGAGCAACTTTAAAGTTCTGTCCGATAACGAGTTCCGTGTTGCGACTTCGGGCCATTATCTTCTCAATCTTCCCATTTCTGTTGATAAAAACAAAGTATAAGCAACTTCTTTTTCTATGGACTTTCGAGACATGAACTGATTCTATCATCTTTGGCTCAGCTGGATTCGAAGCTCCTCGGCAAGTTTTTCGAAAAGAGAAAAGACTTGGAGATGCCAACTTACACTAACCAGGTAAATTCACGTCCGTGTTCATTCTTTTCGAGTTTCTTGTTCACATGTACTATGCAGTATGTGATGTATCGCCGAGGCATTGGGCTTGATAAAAGCACTGATGCATTTATCAGCGCAAAGCTGGACGAATTGATTTCGAGAGCTTGGGATTGGATCCTGGGGCTTTTGAGGTGACTGCTTTCGCTGTGTTTTTTTCTCATAGAAAGCCAATCTCAATTTCCAGGTTGCGGAAGCTGTTAGGACGTGAGCAGAACAAAGCACAGCCTGGTCCTGCCGATGGCTCTTCTGCGTTAAGCGACACCGAACAGTATGTGGAGAGAATTCGCATCCAAAACATGAAAATTACGTAAGCTCGGGATGAGCATTTTTCACAAAGGTGAAATATTTTGATGGTCCTTTATTTCAGCTTTGGAAACTTTCTCAAGAAGACTACCATCCAGGAGCCTACGTTTGAGCGACTTATTTTGTTGTACAGGTAGACGCAATAGATGATCCTTGATCTTGATGTAATCACAAGGTTGAGTTTAAAATGCAGACTGGCAACACCCCGGCATGACACCAGTCCATATGGTAATCGAGGAATTTGCATCAAGCAATTCAAGCACGTCCCAATGGCAGACGTTGAGCTCGTTCTCGTAAGTAGAAAACGTTTTTTTCTTTTTTCTTGTTTTTGAGGCTACTTTTCTTTGTCCTCTCTTTTAGCCAGAGAAGAAGAACCCGAGCTTGACAGCAATGGATTGGGTGAAATTTCTACTCTCAGCGATCATTGGCTTCGTAAGCTTTTCTTTCCATCAACATGCTTAGAGTCGATAACGTTTTTGTGACGAACTCACAGGTTGCATTTTCGGGTACACTAGAAGCACATCCGTCTGATATATGGGTCGCTTTAGCTATCCTTGGTGGCTTTCTTAGTTACTGCGCTAAGATCTATTTCACGTAATAGTTCCTCTTCTCCTATTTTCTTACGCTTCATACTAATGACCTTTGTCCTGAAGGTTCCACGCTAACATGATGGAGTACCAGCGGCTTATCACCAATTCGATGTACGACAAACAGCTCGATAGTGGAAGAGGAACTTTACTGCATCTTTGCGACGATGTGATCCAGCAAGAGGTAAATAAAACTCATTGATTTTCTTTTCTCATACTTTCGAAATTCCAGGTGAAGGAGGTGATCCTTGCTTACTACGTGCTGATGACGAAAGGCAAGCACACCATTCAGGTATGCCTTTCACTCTTGTGTAGAAAGAAACACAGCTGATTGGATTTTTCTCTTGCTCTAAAGACTCTGGACGAGCTTTGCGAGGAGGTGCTGCTGGAGGAGTTTGACGAGAAATGCAACTTTGAAGTCGAGGATGCCGTGAAAAAACTGGAGCGTTTGGGAATCGTATCCAAGGTAACTTTTTTCAATCACGTTTTTATCACGTGAATGGGCGTCTATGCAGGATTCATTGGGAAGGTATGCGCCCCACCCTCTGAAAAGAGCAAACGAAATTATTGGGATAACAACTGACGAAGTTGTCGCTAGAATCTCGTCGGCGTGAGTTGTATATCGTGTCGTTTTTCCATTCTTTTTTTTCCAAAGTTAATGTAGCTTTTACGTATTCCGATACCTTGCTTTAGTAGCTGATAGCGTGCTGGTTTCTCGGGCTTTCTTTCGTTTGTGTTCATAAGCAAGATGTAACAGTCTAGGGACAAGCCGGAGGTCATGGACCAGAAGAAGAACATACTCAAGCTTCCTCTTGAGTCGGGCATTTCGGTTTCCAAAGCCGAGTTGATCGACAGGCTCGCCGAAGGTGGTAAGTCTCTCTAGTTGAATCCGCATTGCAAAATTCATGTGACCGTCGCTTTTCTTCTTTAGTTGAAGACAAGGACAGCTTCAAGCAACTGTGCAAGAGAATCGAAAGGCTGCTACTTAAACATCAAGACGAGGAGTACAAGGAGCTCAAGGTACTCACTCATTCATTCACCTGGAGGACATTTATCGTTCGTGATTGTGGTGTGACAGGCGACCTATGCGAAGTTAAATCCTCGTGACAGTGAGCTCCCAGTTGACGAGTTTAATGTTGAAGCTCACGAGCAAAACTTTCTACCAAAGTTTTTCCAGGTACGTAGAAGTGCTGTGATTGAGATTCAAAAGCACTCGCGTGGCTACTATTAGCTCATGGAGCGAGGGAGATACAAGCAACTCACGGATGAAGAGTGGAGTGTGGCGACCTCCAGCCGTTACCTTCTCAAACTTCGCATTCGGATTGACCGCAATAAGGTGCGTTCAAGGTAAAACTTAAACCGCTGGAACTTTTGACTTTAATACGCTTGACAATAAGTATACTGATTGTGCAGCTCGACACGAGGCTCCTCTCCAATTCCTTCGGGTTAAAACAATCCCAGTTCACCAAAAACCAGGTACATCAATCAATGAAGCAGCGCCTCAACTCTAACACGCTCCTAAGCAGTTTGTTATCTTCCATCGAGGTGTAAGCACTGACCAACAATCTGGCTTGTATGTCCTCCTGAAACTGGAGGCCCTCTGGAAAAGTCTGAAAAACTACATTGTCCACGCCCTGTGGTAAGTTGTTCGCTCCTTGCACAGATTTTGTCGTAATTTTTTCACGTTTGTTGACAGCGAGAGGGTTGAAATGCCGGTCGAACAGGCCACGCCTCCCAGGAGCGCACTGGAAGCTGGGGAGACGAGGTTTCAGGAAGTGGAAAGATTTCATGCGGGTGACATCAGGTGGTCTTTCTTACACTGTGTGATCTCCAAAGTTCATCTTTTTTCCAATGAATGAACGTATGATGCTCACATGAAAGCATGCATAGGCTAAGCGACCTCTTCCGCAAGGCGCGGGTACAGGAGCCTATTTACAAGCACGTTGTGGTCCTCTACAAGTATGATTTCTATCTCTCTTGTTTTCTTTTTCTTTTCTTATCCAAGACCATTGAAGAGAAAAAAGAGGAAAGTGTTCTCCAGGCGCTTGGAGCATGGAATTCGTATCAAGCACTACGTGGATGTGCCTTTGGCGGACATGGAGCTCGTACTCGTACGTTTCATTCCGACTTGACGCTAAAACTTTACGATTTTTTCTTCATCTTAACAGCCCGCGAAGAAAGCTCTTCGACCGAGTGGAGCAGACGTCTTGACTTTCGTCCTCTTCGTGATCTTTGGCTCGGTAAGTGTTGATTTTCTCAACTTTTGGTCTCATCCCGGTGCCAAACTTTCGAGTCAATTCTCGCAGGTTATGTTTAAGGTCCTTCAGAGAAAGCAGCCATCAGTAGCAGCTGCTATCTTGGCAGCGTGCATTCTTTACTGCGTAGCACTAGTAACAACGTACGTACGTTTCCTTGTGTTTTCAACCCTGTGTAACTCTCCTCTCTCACAGCTTTGTACTACGGGTGCGAAGAATCAAAAGGATGCTAAAGGAAAAGCTCGTCCGTGACAAGAGAGTTGAAAAGCACCGGGACGTTTTGATCAGCTTGATCAAGGACACGATTCAGCAAGAGGTCTGTGACTTTTT
The DNA here is from genome assembly GCF_000143415.4 of Selaginella moellendorffii. Classification (NCBI taxonomy): domain Eukaryota; kingdom Viridiplantae; phylum Streptophyta; class Lycopodiopsida; order Selaginellales; family Selaginellaceae; genus Selaginella; species Selaginella moellendorffii. The sequence goes on along the minus strand of NW_003314284.1, from coordinate 1,739,122 downwards.
TTTTCTCTCTTCGTGTTTGGTTTGCTTTGCTCAGCAATGACGTTTTCCCCTCGTAGGTGAAGTTGGCGATTGTGGCTTATTTCGCTCTCATGAAAACAGCGCATGGAGCAGCCTCCAAGGAGGTAACTGATCGACCGAGACGAACGAACGAGCTCTTAGACTCAACAGAAAAGAAAGAGTTTAAACTGTTTTCGCGTGGCAGGATCTGTACTTTAAATGCAGGCAGCTAATGGAGGACAAATTCAAAGACAAGTTGATGCTTGGATTGGACGAGACGCTCGTCAATCTGGACAAGCTTGGGATCATCTGGCGAGTAAGTCAAGCAGTCCTTTTTTCTTTTCTCTGTTCTTGGCTACAAACAATGGAGTGTGTCTCGATTCACAGGACGAAAAGGGAGCAATTCGCCACACCGAGGCAAACCAAGTAACCGACAACCACTTCGTTCCACTCGAGGATTAGGAGGTTATGTTTTCTAGTTTCTCTTCTTTTTTCTTTTTCTTTCGTGCCTGTCACCGCCAGAGGCCTGTTCTTTCCATAACGATCAGAGACTTCTTCAAGCTAGCTGTAGCTATGGCTTCGGCGACCAATCTTTTCTTTTCTTCGTAACGATCCAGGCTCAGAGACCATGTCTGTGTTGGCCGGAAAGAAAAAAAAATGAAAAAGAAAGCTCCGTGATCCAGAGACATTTGTTTGGGTTTCTTCTCTTCGACAAAACTAGAACGGGGATGATAAAGCTTCTCTTTTTCTTGGTACCATCAACCCAGAGACAATGACAATGCGTCTGTGTTGCCAGAAAGAAAAGTTTTGAGATTCAGAAAAACAAGTTTTTCTATCCATTTCAGAGCTAAAAGCTTTAAGTTTCTCATAGTCGATTCATTCCAAGCACGAAAGCACAGTTTTTCGAACCATTTTCATAGATTACAGCTTTAAGTTTCTCATAGAAGCCGGCTTATAGATCGCCAGCTTCGGGAACTCTTTATTCTCATGTTCTTGTACCAATGAACGGGGAGGGTGGCTCTACATAGCGCCTGCTCATCTCATCCCCTCAAGTTTACCACCTTAGCTCTCAGATCTCTATCTCTCTTCTTAGCAAGAAGAAGGAAAAATAAAAACGAAAAAAATTAACCATGAAAAGAAAAAATACCGGAAGAACACCACCGTGATCGACGAGGGAGACGAGACGGCGACGTGGGCGATGAACATCTAGCAGCTCATTCCATTCCCTAGCGCAATTCGCCTCCTCTTTTTCGGTAGAGTCGATCATCCTCAGAACTGTTCTCCCTCGAAGGTCTGCCCGTATTGCCAGTTGGAAGGCGCGGCATTGTTGGAGATGACCGTCTTGCCGCTACTGTCCGTCACCATGAAGGAGAGGCTCTGGCCGCCGAGCTGCGCGTTGGTCTGCCAGTTCTGGCCCCAGTTGCGGCTCATGGGGATCCATCCCGTCCCGGAGCCCTTGACGGACACGGCATGCACGTCCCCGGCACCGCCCACATTCGTGATGAGGATGAGGTTGAAGTAGGCGTGGCCGTTTACCGTGAAATGGATCCCTCCTTTCCTCACGCAGCTCACCCTGCGAGAGAGTCAAATCGCCCATGAGATCGCGGAAGAAACCCCAGAAGAAAGCAGCAAAACTTGGAAGATCTTGATGAGTTGAGCTCCAAGAACTTCGGAAGAACATAGAGCGAAGAAGCAGCGGCATACCTGCGGAAGTAGACGGGGATGATTCCACCGCGGTAGATTCCAATCTCCTCCCAGGCGGGCTGGGACATGTCGAAGTGCTTGAGGGGCTCGTTGCACCAGGAGCCGGGCGGGCAGAAGTTGGTGGCGGTGACGGTCACGGATCGGCCTGGGATGCACCACTGCGGGTCCGCCGCCGCGTCACATTTCACCTCGAAGCACGCGCCGCAGCTCAGCCCGTTGTTGTAGAGCGCCGAGCTCAGTGCCGCATTGTTGGTGCCGTAGCCCTGGCTGTAGAGATTGCCATAGCCGCAAGCTCCACCTGGACATGGCAAGATGGCATTCGTTTTAGATCACGAGAAAGAATTCTTGTGGATTGCATGCTAGATCTTTGCTGAGTGGGGTTGCTGGAATGGAAATGATCCGAGAGGGAGTAGTGTGATCTCTCTTCTTACCCATTGTTCCAGCGGCGTCGCTGCCTCCGTAGAATGTGGCGTGGCCGCTCTCCCACTGCGCCAGCGCGGAGCTGACGCCAGTGGCGAGGAAAAGCACCAGCAGTCCCATCGTCTCCCTGTTGGTGAGAAACCCCAGTGAATCGATCAGCCCAAGAACATGACAGTGCCAAGAACAGAGCGTCACAAACAGAGCACCTACATTCTTGGAACAAGATTTCTTTTGATGGAGCGGTGGAAGCAGATGATGGTTGACGGCTAAATAGATGCGAGGAAGCCCTCTGTATCTTTCTCGCTCTCTGTCCCGGCCGGATCGCTCAATCAAGATCGCTGGCCAGAGATCTAGAGGAATTATAATCAAAGGAAGAGTATACCGTAGCCTGATTGACAAGGATAAAGAAGAGAAAAGAAGGCCGAGGAGGGGGAGATGAATGAGGGAAGAGGATTGATTTGAGAGGACGATGGTGATTTGGTCCCCAGGCGCTGGGCTTTTATATGGGGAGCGAGCAAGCAGAGATCATGTGTGGGTGTGAGAGAGGGAGAGTTTAAAAGTGTGTGGGCGTTTGTGTGAGGAGTGGCCCAATGTGTGTGCCAATGTGTGTGTGGTAGCTAGCGGACAACAGAGTAAGTTGCAAGGTCCACAAACGGTGCCTGACTCCCTGAAATTTGTAGATCAATTATGTCTGCTGGTACTTGGCCAATCCAATTGGGCGAAATTGGCAATCACTCGCTCGCGCCCAAGAACCCTAAATTCTACCGGGAGGAGGAAGAAGGAAGAAGAAAAAATAGCTACTATAAAGTCAGTGTGTAAAATCCTCTGCCAATGCAGGGAGTGGTAATCTACAAAGAAGTAGAATCTTAAATTTTTGGCGGTCGTGGGCTTGAAAAGTTTTAAATTTCTGTCGGTCTGGCGCTCGAATCCTGGGAGGGATTTAGGGTTCTTCAATTGCTTAGGGATGGCGATGGCGATGGCGCCATGTGCGGCATTCAAATCGGTGCCTCCCCCTTTTGGTTGCAAGTTGGAATTGTTGGGCGCTGCCGCACTCTGGCCGCGCTGCCGCGGCTGGCGCTTTTGTTTGGTGCAAGGATTGATGGCGACAACAAATCCCACACCATTCTTCTACCGGGCGCGCTTTTAAAGGTGTGTGTGGCTTTCGCCCTTCTTACCTTATCACCAGCGGCATTGGCATTGTCAAATTGTCATTGTTTGTTGCTCTGATCGGTCGATCTTCCTGCTGTTGCTCCTGTACTGTACTGTCTCCTCTCTCTTTTTTCGGTGTGTCGGTTCTGCAACTGATCCACAGTTGGTGCTTTTAATTTTTCCCAGCAGCATGTGCTGCGCTGCGGCGATTGAGATTGAGCCCATAGCGGAAACCCAGGAAGAAAAATCTCTCTCTCAATTGTTTTTCCGCTCTGTTGCATTGTTTTGTTTGTTCAAACGTCTTTTGCTCGGTCTTGTGTTCTTCGTCGACGCCATTAATTTCCTGCTACTCAGACTGTAGTAGAAGTGTGGTGTTACGTAGTCGGCATTGAAGAGATGCTTGTCGTTGGTTTTTTTTATAATTTTTTCCTCTTCTTCTTTTTTTTCCATGGTTGCCTCTCTGGGCAAACTTAAATGAAGCTTCCCGATTTGTTCCGGTTGACAATCAAGCTTGAGGTCCCTCTCTCTCTATCTCGCACTTCAATGCGAGGGCTGGGGCCGGGCCTGACTCTTTATCATGTTCGAGCATATGGCATGAACAGTCTAGTCTTGTCTTGCCTGTGTACAAGCCGGGGAAGAATAGAAAAATGGGGAAACCCCTGCAACTACCGTGGTACCACAAGAAACTCTTACGTACGTTGTGGTTCTTTTCTCTTTTTGTGTCAGGATTCTTTGTCCGTTGGTCACTGCGTCGTCTAATGCGTTTGCATTGGCTGGTCAATCTGATATTGTGTGCTTGAGCTAAGTGGATCACAAGAAAGTTCAGCGAAGACTCTTGTGTCACAAAAGGCGCGTGTTCTCTTGCAATCAAGTTGCAACGAGGCGGTTGGAAGGCTCCAATCGAGCAACGGCCAACTTGGTGTGTGTGTGTAAACTCTTCACCTATAAAACTATAGCGTACAAGGAGAGATGAGCCTGTGTGTATCATCGTCTCCGCCGAAGCTCAGCCTCTGCCTGCTTTTGGCTTGTGTGTGTTGTTTGGGAGGCACACGAGTCAGAGGGAGAAGAACGAAGAGAGATGTGAGTAAAATGAAAAGAGATCGCAGCTACGTGTTTTCTATCTAGCTGCAGCTCCTCGCATGCTAGGCCTTATAGTCTGGATCCAACATTAACAGTTCCTCATTTTGTTTTTCTCTTTCTCCTCTGCAGGGAACGCCTCACTGGAGCTTCTGCTGCTGTTATGGCATTAATGGTGATCGCAGTTCACGCTGGAAAAGCACTCGCTCAGCAATGGACGGATGCACATGCAACTTTCTACGGTGGCAGCGATGCTTCAGGCACAATGGGTATGCACCTTGGGTTTTCCAAGTTTGTAAAACCTTTCATCCATTTTCTAGCTTATCTTTTAAAAACAATCTTCGTTACGACTTTGCAGGAGGTGCTTGCGGGTATGGCAACCTTTACAGCCAAGGATACGGCACCAACACGGCGGCATTGAGTACCGTGCTGTTCAATTCGGGCCTGAGCTGCGGTGCGTGCTTCGAGATTAAGTGCAACGCTGCAAAAGACCCGCAGTGGTGCCGAGCTGGAGCCTCCGTCACGGTGACAGCCACGAACTTCTGTCCTCCAAACTACGCTCAGGCCAACGATAATGGCGGCTGGTGCAATCCTCCCTTGGAGCACTTCGACATGGCCCAGCCAGCATGGGAACAGATTGGCATCTACCGAGGAGGAATTGTTCCCGTCCAATACAGAAGGTACTCTTCGCTTCTTTCTCTCTTTTCTTCTTTCTCTTTTTTACTTGGCTGTGCTATGCACGCACGTAGATTCTATTCTTTACTGATTTCTCTTTCTTTTCTATATTGCAGGGTGAGCTGCGTGAAGAAGGGAGGGATCCACTTCACGCTCAACGGGAACAAATACTTCATGCTGGTGCTCGTGAGCAACGTTGGAGGGGCCGGGGACGTGCGAGCCGTGTCGATCAAGGGGCCGAGCGGCGACTGGCAGCCATTGTCGAGGAACTGGGGCCAAAACTGGCAGAGCGATAGCAGGCTCATCGGGCAGAGCCTCTCGTTCCGCGTCGTGACGAGTGACAATCGAGCGGTCACGTCGCTCAACGTCGCACCGGCGGGGTGGAGCTTTGGCCAGACTTTCAGTGGAGAACAGTTTTGAAAGGAAACCTCTCTCTTTAGTTTTTGTCCTCTCCCGAGTTTGAGATGGAAACCTCGTGCCATCCATCGGGATTAAAGTATAGAAATATTGATTTGCTATAAACAGAAAAAATAAAAGTGATGTTCATAATCTCAAAGTTGAGAATCATGCGAAATCCAAGGCTTGGGGCAAAGACGAGGCGCAGCTACTCAAGTGCACGCCATTGCGCCACCCAGCCTCGGTTTCTCCCCAAGAAACTCTTCCGAAAAATGTATGAATAAGACTAAGAAATTTTAAAGATCTTCATTTTATGCTACATTTGAAGCAAATCAGCTGACATCTCTTCAATCATCCCAATCCCGGGACGGGATTGTCCGCCGTCCGCACATCCCAAACAGTGTCGCGGTTGAGTCTAGGATCATAGCAAGTGTCGAGGACGCCACCACAGTCTACGCTTGTAATTGGCCCTGTGCAAGTGACTGAGCAAAAGGAAAAGAAGAGGAGGAAGTAGTACCACATTATTTGTCGCGTGGGCTCACAAGAGATTTCGACCCGTGCAGATCTCATTGTTGGACTGTGCACTTGCCAAATAATAGAGCAAGTAAAGTTTCATTTTGGATTAGAGAAACGATCTAAGCTAGCTTTTTCAGCGCTTCAAAACACCAACAGCACGGACGAGTATAAACTTCCTGGTTTTGCTTCCCGCTGTGTTAGCAAAGTTTAAGCAAGCCTTCGTAGACCTTCAATCTATCTTGGCTCCTTCATGGTTCGCAAACGCCGTGAGCAGCAACTGGTGCGCCTGTCAAGTCTTTCTTAAGGCAGAACGTCGATGAGCAGCAAGGATCTGATCTATGCTTATGGAATCTCGTCGAGATGAGGAAAATAAATAAATAACTAAATCTTTAGCAAACTTTAACAATCAACTTTTACACCCAGGGAAGCAGGGTGGAGAAGATCTTCCATCTAGCACTATACAAAACTGATGATCGCCAGCATCAGTCGTCCGTACGGCATTCTGAACTCGAGCTTTTTGAAGGTCTAAATTCTTGATTTCTTTTTCTTCGCCCTAAGATCCACCCGGATCTCACCTTGAGAAACTCGGGCACACTGTAGTACTTTTGAAGCTCGTTTTGATCAACAAGAAGCATCTTTGTGCGCTCCTTGTCCGTGAACTTGTACACGCCCCCCGCTAAAAAGAGAAAATTGAGCCTTGGAACCGATTCAAACCACAGAAAATGGTCTAAGCAGACGGCAAGATCGTGATTGTCCACAAGATCCACGTCCTGGTGCTTGGAGACAACAACCGGAACTCGAAGAACGTGGCAGACGGGGATTCTCATACTCAAGACAAAGGGGTATTCTCCCGTCTTGATTCTGCATCATGAATTATTAGCATATAAACAGTTCATGGGACTCGACAAAGAAACGCTTACACGTCACTGTGGGCACGTATGGCGTCCCATCTTTGACGTCGCTCAATATATGATGGAACACGCTCCTGAAAGCCAAGTGGTGACGCCTGTAGTGAAACGGCAGATGAGCAACAGAAAAACAAGGTTTTTGGTTTCAACTGACCAGAACTTGACGTCCCTCCTCGGTGTTTGAACAAGAAACATTGCAATCTGCAAAACGTAGTAATAGATCGGATGCAAAGACGTGAGGTTTGTACGAGGCTTACACTGGACTTTGCTGAAGGCGTAGTAGACAGGGAGAGTGGATTTGCAGAGCCAAAGCCTCGCGTGTGTTGCGCAGTCGAACAGTGCAAACAAGTGGGAGAGGAATGCCGACTGGGGAGGCTTTTGCGTGCAGAGACTAGCCAAAAGACCGCTCCCCTGCTCGTCGTGCATGGCGGACAACAGTTTCTTGCCCTGTCCGGAGCTAAGGCCACCCCAATTCGCGACTGATAACAGCGACCCCAGCCGAAAGTACTCTTCCCACTCTTTCTTGCCCAAAACCACACTCTCCCTCTTGTAGCAGTCCACCACTTCATCCTCAAGGCAGCGCAACTCATTCACGCATCCAGACCCATCCTCGCGAGCCTCGATATGACTTCTAATAAAAACCAAAGCGGTGGCACAGTTTGGACCCTGCCCAAGCAATTGAAGCTTAGTCGATCGATTCAGTCCGACATACCTCGACTCGACTTGGAAAGGAACAAAAGTAATTCGAATGGATGATTTCTGTCACTACGTCAGTGACACTCGTGGACGTGGGCCTAAAGAAAGTTAGACATCGATACGATATCGAGGAAGTTTGCAAGCTTACCCGACTTGCATGGACTCGTATGGACTCGTCGTCCAAATCCTCTCCACCGTAGCAAATGCCGGAGAATCGTCCTCGAGGAAAGCAGATTCACCAAGGACCTGGCCGATCCAGACAAGACGCTGTAGATCATCGGAGCTTGTCTTATGGAGATGGGCTAGGCAGGCTTGGAACTCGGAGTGGTTGTTTGAGAGGCAGCGCGAGATGTAGAGCACGGCCAGCAGATTGAAGAGCTCTGCATCGTAGGCAAACGGGAGCCAGCAGTCTGATCTCCACACAGTCATGGCCTCGTGAGCGCACTCGGCCTCGCGGAGGTCCTCCTCGGCAAGGCTCACGATTCTTGACATACTCTCGTCCCCCAGCGCTGGAAAACGCACTTCCTGCTGCGCCTTTCGGAGATGGAGCAGCACAGCCCATTCGCCAGCTGATTTCCTACGCAGCCCCGACCTCGCATCCTTGCACTCCACCTCCAGAAGCTTCTCCATACTAATTTCTTAGGGTTTCGTTCTGATTGAGGTCATATATTTGGATATTCGTGGTATATTGGTTTTGCTTACAGATTATCTTTTATTATACAATTTAAGCATACTCTTAAACTATTTCTTTGAAAACTGAGTATGCTATAATATGTAGTGAGAGCCTCTCATGACTCATTTTGAAAACCCTACAAATTCTTGCCCATACATCTTTGCGTTCCTCGTCATAATATGTGCCACCTGCTGCAATCGCCTTGACCATAGCATCGTCTATTTCACCAGCGCTGGCTCTCACGGCCCTTTGTAATCTGGGAGACTCTACCCACTTCTTAACGATTAGACACGTCTTCCTAGTCGCATCTGATGGAATGAAAATGCCTCCCTGGTTCTTGATTAAAGCAAGATTGGGGTGACTATTTAGAGCCATCTTGCCTGCACAAACAGCTTTAGTACGTAAACAGCAAATATAATTCATGTCACTCACACTCTTGTGTCCACGTTTTGCGATCAATGTCTAGAGCCAAATGATCCTCAAATATTAGCTGCGCAAAGCAACAAAAGAAGAAATGAGAAACACATTCCAAAGAAAAAGAAAAAACCAAAGAGACTGCTCACGTGAACAATGTAGACGATCATGGCACCGACCGGGACATCGCTTCTCAGTTGTTTAGCGCCGCCGTCAAAGTAATGCTCCGGAACTGTGTACTGGAAGTTGAAGATCAAAAACTGCCCGCTCCATGCCAGCTCCCTTATCTCTCCCAGCTCGGATTGCGAGAAAGGGACCGCCCCATCCTGCCACTGCGCGTTCTTGCACAGCTGCGCGAAATGGCCGCTAAAATCTTTGCCGAAAACGGCAGCGGCGGCACGGTAGAGCTCGCGCTCTTCGCTGCTTCCTGCTGTTACCGACTGTGCGTGCTCCACGATCGACTTGCTCGTCGAGCACAGCGTCTGGAGCTCGGCATGGTCTCGCTTCCCCTTCTCTGTGAGTGTCCAAGTGTAGAGCAAACGGCCGATTTGCAAGCTTGCATCCGTAAAGTCCATAAAGTATGAAACCTCGCGGGGCCTGTACTGGTAAACGAGCGAGCACCTTCGAACCCAGCGCTCCAGACTCACACGAATGCTATCGTCCCACTCGACAGGTTTGTGTATCACTACCTCCTGCACAAGAAAAGGAAGAAGTGTCTCTGTTTTGCAAATCGAGGCAAGGAGTTTACCTCTAACACCTGGCGGACGCCGGGGGTGAGATCGATCGACTCCCACTCTACCATGAGTTCCTTGAACCACACGTTATAGATCCTCTTGATGCCCCTCGTGGATGGCAGTACGAGACCCTTAAGCCCGTATGATCGCATGGCGTCTAGGAAGAAGAGCAAGAGGTTGCCCAGGTGCCCCCCGAGGCCAGCTTTGGCTTGAGCTTCGAAGGCGTCGAGCCATTCGAGCGGCTGCTTCTTTGTTTGGATCTGGAGCTGCAGCCACCCGAAGAAGAGCACGGTGAGTGGCTTGGTCACATCAAACAGGCGCATGGCATCCAGAAGACATGCTCGCGTCGAGAGAGTACAAGGAACTCTGGACAAGAGCGACACAAGATCTGCACAGGCGGCTAGTTAGAAAGAAACTAGTGAAAAGAGAGAGAAGCCATACATGAAATTCCTTCCGGTGAGGCCATCGCTTCAGTGTCTGGCGAGTGAACCTTGAGCTGCAACCAGAGAAACAAGCTCCTCTTTACCGCTTTGCCACAAGAAATCTCGAGAACTCACCTTTTCAAGCTTTCGTACAGCGTAGCAGCAAGGGAACACCAAGCTCAGCACTGTCCGGTCACCGCAACGTTGCTCGTTGAGGCGACCTCGCTGGCGCGTGAAATAATCGGCAGCGATGAAGAGGTGCAAGAAAACCTCCGGGATGGGAACCCGGAGGACGTGGGCGATGGCCACAGTCCAGATCTTCCACTTGAGCTCCGACACAGTCGACCCATCCCCATCGTAGAACCACGACGCCCCTGGTGAGTAATCCAGCTCCAGCCCAAAGCGCTGGAATGCCCCTGCCACCACTCTCAGCAATCCGGTACCTATGCTGCTTTGGAACCAATCGCCCAAGATGACGCTCACGCGCGGATCCCATGCCACCGCGTGAGACCTTTCCTTTGTCGGCGTCCACCCAAACTCCATGACAATCGCCTCCTTCTCTCAAAGGTCTTCTTATATACTTCCTACAAACCTAAAAAATATGGAGACCCCTTCTCTCCTTTTCCAGGGTGGAATAGTACAGGAATATAGTAAGTATATTTGAAATGTTATTTCATAAGATCCGAATATGCCAGAATATATTGCATGCTGAGATATATATCCAACCTTTCTAACGAAAATCAGACACTTTGGCTAGCTTCTCTTTCCTGAAAAGTATGGCACAATATGCACAAAAAGAATGGTTAATTTGTACAACCTACAGGCAGCGGCAAAAAACAAACAGGTCGTCAGGATGATATAAAGAAGAGAAGAAAAAAAGAATAGAGATGGAGGTTGTGATCCATCCAGAAGCTTCACAGACTTCTTAAGCTCCGCTTCCGGCCGCCACCACCACCACCACCACCGCCACCGCCGCCGATCACCTGGACCTGTCCTCCGCCACCACCGCCGCCGCCGTCCTCCTCTCCCATCCTTTCCTCCGCCTCGCTCAGCTCCGAGTGCCTAAGTTCTAGCAGATCCTCACACTTCTCCAAGAGCTGGTCCGCCAGAGGGGGTATCCCCGGGTTCCGCTTCTCGTTGTATGTGTGAGCGTTGTCCACTATCTGGTGCATGTCCGCAAGAAAATCCTCCCGGCACTTGTAAAAAAGGTTCCGGGCCCGGTCTCTCATCGTCGAGAGATCCATGGGTGTCGATATCACCAAATGGTAGTCGGGTGCATCCTTCTTCGTCACAGGCTTCCGGAATAATCTCGAAAACTCCTTCTCCTTGAGCCCCTGCACAATCTCCTCCAGGATATTGGCCAGCTCAACCTGGGAAACACGAAAAACTTAAGTCACTCACTTCTCTGCGAAATCGGAAAACGGACGTACCTCTCCTCCGCCTCGCTTGCGTTGCCTCTTCGGAGTCCGATCTTGATAGTCGAATTGTCCGGACATCTCTCGTCTCTTGACATTCTTCCTGCCGGGGTTCTTAATGACAATGGTGTTCCTCGTCTCCTGCGGGGGTTGCATCACCCGGACCTTCTTTTGCTGCTGCTCCTGGAACTGACGCTGCTTCTCCGTATCCTTCATGATCCTGGCCCTCTCCTCCTGCAGCTGCCGCTCCTGAGCTTCCTGCATTTCTCGAAGAATCCGGGCCCTCTCCTCCTGGAGCCTCCTCTCCTCCGCCTCACGCAGCCTCGCCTCCTCCATTTCCCGGAGTATCCTCGCCTTCTCCTCCTGCAACCGCCTCTCCTCCATCTTCCTTTCCAAGTCCTCGGACTTGTCTTTTTGTCTCTCCTTCTTGTGTTCCTTAATCTTATGCTTCTTCTTTTTCCTATCTGCGTCCCGGACCTTCTCCGCCTGTCTCTTCCTATCCACCTCCATCTGTTGCTCTGTTGTGGCATGTTGTCGCACCTCCTGCTCAGGCGCCCTGTCCACCTCGGACTTGACTTGTGGATCTGCTGCTCTTTCGTTCACGTCCATCTCCTCCTGCTGGGCTGGTTGCTCCATCACCTTTTCCGCCTCAGGCTGTTGCTGTAATACTGGCTCCGCCGCGGGGTCAAGCTTCTTGATCTTTATCTTCACGACCGTGGGCTTGTGGCCGTTAACAACTGGTTCTGAGGCGGCTTTCTGTTCCGCTGGTCGAATTAAACTGTTGGAGCTACTCTTTGCACTTTGGAGCCCCGGCTCTACGTTCGGATTTTTGAACTTGACGCGAAGCTTGGGAGTCTCACCAACGGGCTTGTTGTCAAGGTCTTCAATCTTCTTCTTCTTTATAGTTACTCTCTGAACTGGACGATCCGGCGCAGATTCAGCCTCAGGCCTCGCGCCACCTGCCTCATCCAAATAAAGCGGGCACTTCTTCTTGTTCGTACGCATATGTCCCAGCTGCCATGAGATGAATGTTAAAAGATTCCAATATCAAAAGACAGTAGTACCTGGCCACAACCTCCACAAACGACTTGCAAGCCTTCTTTGGCGTCTCGGCTTTTCGAAGTGCCCAAATTTTTCTGCAATGAAACCCAATTATTGATCTTCTCAATCGAAAAAAAGATTATTACGTTGGCCACTGTCGTCTTTTTCACGTTCTTAATAGTTGGTTTTGTTTTCTCAAATGTAACCTTGCTAACCTTCGCTTGACCGTTTGCAGCATTCTTCTTTGCGAGATGCTTAGCTATCTGCATAAAAGTGAATACTTAGTAACCGAAGTTCGTCAGCAATATTTACCTCTATGGGGTCTTTGATAATCTCCTCCCTCCTCGTAATCGTTCCATCCGGGTTTTTTATCTTGATGATCCGCTTGAGGATTTTCCTTTTCTTCTTGGGTCCTGTAGCTGCAGGTGTAGGAAGGGCTTGTATAGGAGGAGGCGCCGGAGTCGCAACTGGTGCGTTTCCATTTGAACTTGCATTCGCAATCGCTGCTTTCTTTCGCTTCTCGTCTTCCTCAGCTTCATCGTCTGCACAAGGAAGCCAGTTAATATCAGAATAAACATTTCTAGTCAGTTATTACCTTCCATCAGCATTCGGTGCAGCTCAGCAGCTTCCGCAGCTTCGTCCTCCATGTCCTCTTCTAACTGAGCCTGTAACGCACGTCGACGAGCACCAAGACCTCTAAGTCCTTCCCTCTTGTCTTTCTTCGCTGCAACATTTTTGTCATCTTCCTCTTCCGCCTCCAAAAGATTTTCTAGGTCGCCTGCGAAGGAGTCCAAGTCCCCATTCCCTTCCCCTTCACTTTCGGACTCGTCACCATCAATAGCAAGAAGGCTCTGAACTTGGCGATCCCATATCTCTTGACACCTTTCTCGAACTTGTTGTTGTAACTGGACGAACGGAAGACGATTACCACGAGCAAATTTGTTTAACGCTGCAGCTCCTGTTGCTTCTCCCGCAGCAGCATGCTCACTAGAGAGTGTTCTGACCATTGCAATTCGATCCCATCGAGTTAACTTATCTATTTCCTCTTGCGGTACGCCAAATTTCAGAAGGACCTTGAAAAAGCACACAACAGTCATTTAGGAAACAAACAAAGGGAAAAAGAAAACCTACCTCTCGAGCAGCTTCCATGCTTAACCGACGCAAATCCGCATCAGTGCCCGTAACAGCACCACCACCTCGTGCAGCAGCTGCCTTCTTCTCGACCATTGCACCAGTGTTAGGCGGTCGTAAAGCCACTCGTATGTAGCTAAAGCCAAGGCCTCGACCAGTCGGATCACCCGGACCTATAATCTCAAGTCTCTCAATGCCATTACGACCCTGTTGGAGATCATTAGAAAATGCCATAAAAGCAATTCAGACAGTTCCATTACCTGCATCATAGCAGCTACAAAGTTCGCCGTCAAGTTCCACGGAGTGATTAGGAGTTCCCGCTCTATGTGGGCAGCAGTGGCAAGTGTTACAGGCACATCTGGTATCTGGCATATTGCTGCAGCAAGACCATTTTGATGCGTCAGCTTATTAACACCCATTCTCTTAAGATGATGTTGCCCTGCTTGCATACTTTCATAAGAGCATACCTGTTAAAGACAAAATTCAAATATTTGCTACTTAATATTGTTAAGGAAGAATCTTGACTCACATTTTCAGGCGTCACCATTCGTCGTAGCTCCTCTTCGGATGGGATGCGATAACCTTGTCGCATAACCCATCTCATATCTCCGTGTGGTCCTCTCTGCATAAAGCGAGCAACGGAGTGGCAAGTTGAACGAAGTGACATCGATGTTAAAATACCTGCAAGTCGGCACAATGTTTCAAACGTTTCCGAATGAAACCATCCGTAAGCGATGGAAAGTGAGCCATCAATTCATCGGCCCCAATTTGTGGTGACATCCCAGGCTTATCTTTTGCACGAAATTCCCGGTACACATGCACTAGGAGCCGATTACCAAGGTAGTGTAAAACTGTTTTTGACGAAGGAGCAATGACCTCAATATGAGGTTCCTAATGAGAAGAGGACTCAAGTTACAACAGGACTCAAAAAGAACAAAAAAAATTACCTGCTGGCCAACAACGTGAAGGCCATCAATACGCCTCAAGGAAAGCTTCCCCTTTGAAGAACGAACTAGAAGAAAATCTGTCGATGAAACGCGGTGTTGGAAAACAGGAGCGCGGTACATATTCGTTTCTAGACAGGACTGAGTTTCTCCAAGGCGAATGTTTCCCAAAAATGGTGAATCTTCAGCCGGTTCAAGTGGAAGAACTGCACCAATCCAGGAACCTCTTTCCTCTTTTAATGTTGCGGCTGTACTATCCGTCGGAGACATCTTCCTATAATAAGTTGACAAAACTGCACCCATCCCAACATTGCTCAGTAAAAGGGGACGTTCTTCGCAATACCTGCAACACAGGAAAGAACAGCTTAGCAAGATAATTGCTAAAAGCCACACTTACTCCATCAGAGCAACGTGTCCATCTTTGACAGATAATTCTGATTTCTTTTTGAACGCCCCGGGTGGTCGAGTAGGCTTGTTTTCACCTGGAAGCCGTTGAGCCTTCGGCCATGGATGAACTTTAGTCCGAACTAGATGTAAAACAGAATTCGGGGGAACTCGTTGCTCTGCGAAGGACTTGTTCGATTCCAGCTCCCGTCCAGAATACATAAGCTTCGTATTTTCCGACGGCTTCAAATCTAAGTAAAATCCATGTCAGTTAACAGCATAGATTGGTTGTCACATACCTCCAAACTTTTTCGAAGCCTTCATTTTGAATGTTTCTAGAGTATCAGATGCATCAATGTGAAGCCTGCTGCCCTTGCCGCCTAGTGTTTTCAATATCACTTTCATTGGCCCTCTCGCCGCAAGTTCGCCTTGTTCCTTGGCCGCCACCTCATTGTGGTGAGGGAACCAGGTAGCCTTTGGACGATGAAAATTCGCCAGGTCCTTACTGCAAGCACAATGACACGAAGGTAACAATCAATCCAACGCTACGAGAGACTTACTTCGTCAGCTTAGGCTTCATTGTTTGCAACCTCAACGCAGGAACAGAATGCGCAACCTTAACTCCGCCAACGATAGCCCGCTTCTTCGCCTGTAGCTTTTGTTGCTGAGGCGTCTTCTTTACGACATAATACTTATCGTTCGAAATATTGAAGCGGGAAGGAAGCATGACGTCCGCCGTCTCTGATTGTTTTCCTTTCGAAGTCCGTGGGCTTATCAACATAGCAGCTGCATGGTCCCGAATGCTCTTCGTTTCCCGTACGTCGGAAACCTCAAAGACCATATGACTGTCCATGAGATCGAAAATTGCCCTGTATTTGCTAGATCTTTGCTTCGCATCTTCCTCATCCCAGCAAACGTTACTCAGCCACGTTCCTGCCGCTAAGTCCGGGTTTTTGAGCTCCACCTCGAAGTTTAGCCTGTCCAGCTTTCTCGAAAGTTCATTCCCCGGCTGATGTCGCCAAGCTTCCAACCTGAGCATTTGAGGATGTTTGCTAGCAGTTTTTGACGCCCGTCTACCATCCCGACATAAAGGTTCCAGAATAATTAGCTTGTCAAAAGCGTCCTTCCCGCTCACTGATGCTTGAAGGTGAAGCCTGTCTCCCTCTGCCGGCTCCGCAATTTCGAAGTCCTCGTCTTGAGACGGTTTCCGCTCCGCATCCCACACGATTTCGGTCTCCCAGTCAAGTTGATGAATAGGATCGAAGTTCACTGAAAAATCTTTTTCGATGTCGGCCAGCGCAGGAAGCTTCTTGTCCAAAGGTTGGCAGCTAAGGAATTTCGGCCCTACCTCGTTGAGCTCATCTGCCAGCTCCTGGCCTTCTCTAGCATCAATCTCCTGGTAATACAGCTGCGTGATATCGTGATTTTCAGGTAGCACTTTCAAGACTTGAGCCTCATCATCATCAATCATTGAATCGAATCTTCCGGGTCTTCCTGCAATGCAAACATTGAACCAACGAAGAATCAAAGAGAGCTTACTACCTTTGAAGTGTGACCTTTTTGTCCGTAGTTTTTTGTTACCAAGCATCCAAAAAGGCTGCTTCGCACCAAAAATCTCAGAAAACTGTAGAATTTGCTTGCCGTGTTCTTGAAAAATAATTGGCAATTCAAACTGCTCACTTTCATCATCTGCGGATAAGTCCTGCATCAAGAGTTATCAGCAACAAGCAGTAAATCCCATTTACTACCTCATAAAGCTCTTCTTCTGAGTCGATGTCATCCTCCGATTCATCGAGCATCTCGTCGGGAGAACCCTCAACTTCAATCTGTGTTCTCGATAAAGGAAGGTCTTCCGGACTCGTAACAGGAAGTAGCGCAGTAGACAAAGGAGACGCCGAACTTGGAGACGGCAGTATTGAACTCGACGAAAGAAGTTCTGGAGTCGGTAAAGGTGTTTCGTCACTTGCAATAGACACAAGCGGTTCTTCAGTCGGCTTAGGAAGGTCTGAAAAATCCAGTCACACCTAGACCAGAGGAGCGTAACAACCAAACCTGGAGCAGCGGGCACAGTATCATCCGGAAGCTCTTCATCATAGTCATCCTCCTCAACTTGCTTCGAAGGAACAGCTAGAGCAGCTTGAGCATAATACTGTTTATCCTCGGGCAGCATTTGGCCATCATCTTCACAAGCTTCGTCAATATCTTCGTAGTCGACGGCATCCTCGGCCTTCCTGTCATAGTCTATGAAAACAACCATTAGAGTTTCCTACTTCCAAAAGTTCCAGACTTTCTCACGTACCATCTTGTTCCTTCAAGGCCGCGGAAGCGGTGAATTGCCTAGCCTTGGAAGATAGCTGTGACGCAAGAGAAAAAGAAAAAAAAACGATTTAAGCACAAAGTTTGAAGGCTCGAACAATGGAGTCACCTCCAGGTCAACCAGTGAAGGACCTAGTTGATCAGCTAATGCAAAGAGGTGCTCCTTCGCTTCCTGGCAATACCAAAACTATTAACTTCCTTTCAAATTTCATCCAGAAACCGTGAAACACAGCCTAGCGCAAACGCAGCAGAAGAAAAAAAAAAAAAATTGAAAGGAAGAACTCTTCGCTGCAGCAGCATTCTTTCCACTCCTAGATTTCCATTTTTTTACAGCAGCTTCGCCCACCAAAGAGAATTTTAATCCCAGCCAGCACCTGCGATTGCCTAGACTCTAGAGCTACACTACTGCCCACAAAAATCTTCGATCCAGCTGCAATGAATGCAAAAACTAGGCAAGATTTCATGTATACACACCTGATCCAGGTACTCCACATCAAGGTCTCCAGTGTCATCGACGTTCCCAAACATAAACCCTAGCATCCTGCCCGAGCTCTCCTCCTCTTCCTCTTCCTCCTCTTCCTCTTCTTCTTCCTCCCCATCCTCGTCGCCGTCGCCGCCTAAGCTACCGCCGCCGCCACGCGCCGCCCTGGCCGCGCCGCCATACCCTCCATAGCGCTCGGAGCTGTGGATATAGGGCTGCTGCTGCTGCTGCATCATTAGGGTTATTCGATGGGCGCCTCGCGCGGCGCTGCTAATCGGATGCTTGCTTCTTCTCTATTTCCTTGTGCTTCTTTTTTTTCTCTGTTCTATGCGGTGGACGAGGGAGAGAGAGAAAAGAGAGACGAGCAAAGAAAAAAATCGAGAAAAAATTTTTCAAGGGCTTCCCCCTTGTCCAAGGTCGCCCAAAAAACCTCGGCTGCGAGTTTATATAGGCCCCTCCTGGCCCAAATGGCGGTGACTGGCCAGCCTTCCCGTACAGTACGGATAGGCCCAAAACTCGATTAGGGTTCTTCCTTGGCGGCGGCCATGGTATGCAGCAGATCTACGCCGGCGGTGTTAGGGCGTGCGGCAATGCGAGGAATCTCTCCGAGGCGCGGCGGCTCCACGCCGAGATCGCCCGTTGTGAGCGATTGCGGTGCACGTATCTCCTCAATCTGGTCGTGGAGATGTATGGCAAGTGCGGCGCCGTGGAGGAGGCGCGCTCGGCCTTCGATTCGATGCCACTGCCCAACGATTTCTCCTGGAACATCCTCATCGCGGCGTACGCGAAGAATGGATTCCTGGCACAGGCGAGGGTTTTGCTGGACCAGATGCCCTGCCACTGCCTGGTATCGCGATGCTCGATGATCTCGGCCTACGCGCAGCACGGCCTCGTCGCGGCGGCGGAGGAGATCTTCGCCAGCACGCGCGGCCGCGACGTCATCTGCTGGACGGGATTGCTCGAGGGCTTCTCGCTGGCGGGGGATTTTGATCGCGCCAGGGCTCTCTTCGAGGCAATGCCGCAGCAAAATCTGGTGGGCTGGGTGGTGATGATGTCCGGCTATGCGCAGCGCGGGCAGCACGATCGAGCAAAGGAGATCTTCGACTGGGCACCGAGCCGGGACGCGACGCTGTGGAATGTGATGATCTCCTCTTACACCCAGAGCCCGGGCGAGCTCCTCCAAGAGGCCAGGTTTGTATTCCAGAGAATGCCTTGCCATGACGCGGTAACTTGGAACACTCTGATTGCAGGCTATGCGGAGGGTGGACTGGCGGACGACGCGATTGATCTCTTTCGCCGCATTCCCGAGCGGAGCGTGAGGAGCCGGACGAGCATCCTCTCGGCGTATGCCCAGTCCGGGAGTCTCCGTGAGGCGAAAGAGATGTTTGATGGGATCTCGGAGCTGGACGTGGTAGCGTGGAACGTCATGGCCGGGGCGTATGCCCAAGCCGGGAATATCGCGACTGCCAAGCTCATGTTCGATCGCATCCCAAAAAGGAACTCCATCTCCTGGTACGTCTTGCTCTCGGCTTTCTCTCACGCCGGCATGGTGGGCGAATCGCAGGGGCTCTTTGCCACGATGCCGGAGAGGGATTCGCTCGCGTGGAGCAACTTGCTGCTGGTTTACTGCCAAGCCGGAGACCTCTCCATGAGCAAGGAAGCATTTGCGAGAATGCCACAGCGAGAAGTTTTCTCCTGGAACCTGATAGTCCGCTCGTACGCCCAGGCCGGATTCATGGACGAGGCAACCGACGCGTTCAATCGAATGGAAGGCAGGAGCAGCGTGGTGTGGTCGACCATCCTCTCGTTCCATGCGCAGCACAGAAACTGGGAGAGGGTGAAAGAGATCTACGACAAGACACCCGAGCTCAACGCCACATCCGCGACCGCCATGCTGGGCGTCTACTCTCAAACCGGGCAGCTCGAGCAGGCAAAGTCGGAGTTCGACGCGATGATCGAGCGGGACAGCGTGAGCTGGAACGCGATCGTCTCGGCCTACTGCCAGCACGGGAAGCTCTCGCAGGCCAGAGCTATGGTGGAGAGATCCCCGCAGCAGTGCTCGGTGTCACTCAACGCGCTCGTGGCCGCCTACGCGCACGCCGGCCAGCTCGAGCAGGCCGACTCCATCTTCTTCGCCAGATGCCCGAGAAGGATACAGTGAGCTGGACGTCGATCATCCAGGCCTACGCGCAAAACGGCCACACAGACGAAGCGTTTGATCTCTTCCACCGGATGCTGCTCGAGGGCGATGCTCCGGACGAGGTGACGTTCTTCGGGATCCTCGGGGCTTGCGGACACAACGGGCTCACGGAGCGAGCTCGGGCGTGGTTCGTGGCGATGAGCGCCGACTTTGGAGTGGTGCCGGTGTTTGATCACTACTGCTGCTTGATCAACGTGGTGGGAACCGCCGGGAAGCTGGAGCTGGCGCAAGAGATGCTGCGGAGCGTCCGGGATGGATTGGCCGGGGGTGAGGATGAATCCGTGGCGTGGACGACGCTCCTGGCGGCGTCCAAGATCCATGGAGATGTGGAGCTCGCGAGAGCTGCCGCGAAGAACGCTTGCGGGCTTGAGACCCGGGGTTCGTCGCCTTACATGCTGCTATCGCATGTAGAAGCGATCAAATCATGAAAGAGTTTGTGATAAAATTCTACTAAATGATAGAGTTTTACTTGGAACTTCTAATCACCACTTGTTCTTGTTCTAGACCTAAATTTAAGAGAGGAGGAGAGCGATCGCTATCGATCGGTTGATCCCAGGGATTCTATTCTAGTGCCGTCTCGCCTTGCAGTGCAGATCAGCGATGGCGATCGACAGCGGCGCGCCTTCCGAGTCTTCGCCGATCGGGCCCAGGGGTGAGTGAGAGCTCTCCATTTCAATCTCTCGGCTCTCGTTGTAATCAGCTCTCGATGTCTAGATGCGTGCATTGTCGGCGTGGCGAGGACGCCGATGGGCGGCTTGAGCGGATCTCTCTCCGCCCTGGCTGCTACCAAGCTCGGATCTATCGCGATCCAGGTAGAATGTCATTCGTTAGCGCTTGCATTATTCTGGGAATTCTTCTTGTAGGGGCGATCGCGAGGGCGGGGATCGATCCAGCGCTGGTTCAAGAGGTTTTCTTTGGCAATGTGTTGAGCGCCAACCTCGGCCAAGCTCCCGCCAGGCAGGCTGCCATGGGTGCTGGCTTGCCTCCTTCCGCTGTTTGCACGACGATCAACAAGGTGTGCGCGTCTGGATTGAAAGGTGTGCGCTTCTTTTGTTTTGTTTTTCTTTTTGTTCTTGTCCTGGGTCAGACAAGGATTGAATGCGTTTGTCTCTGTCTCGCAGCGACTGTTCTTGCTGCGCAAAGTATTCAGCTGGGATTGAATGACGTGGTTGTCGCCGGAGGCATGGAGAGCATGTCTAATACTCCCTATTATCTTCCGAAAGCAAGGTTCTCTTTTTGCTTTCTTTACTTTTTTCTTTTGAGATCTTCACTGGTCCTGTGATATTGCTTGTGTAGGCAGGGATATCGAATGGGTCACGGGGAAGTTATCGACGGCATGATGAAAGATGGTCTTTGGGACGTGTATAATGACTATGGAATGGGAGTGTGTGCGGAGATATGTGCTGAGCAGCACACGATCTCAAGGGAGCAACAAGTATGCCGCTTTCTATCTCGTTTTTGCGGATGTCGTGACTTCGGCTTCAGGATAATTATGCCGTTCAAAGCTATGAGAGAGCGATCGCAGCGCACACGGCGGGTGCCTTCGAGTGGGAAATCGTCCCGGTTGGTATTGAAAATTTTCTTCTTTCTGGTCCATTTGACTAAATGCTTTTCAGGTCGAGGTCCCCGGAGGGAAAGGAAGACCGTCTACAATTGTTTCCAAGGACGATGGAATTGACAAGGTTATTTTGTTCATGAATATTTCACGTTGATTTACATAAACGTCTCATATACAGCTTGACGCAGCCAAGCTTAAGAAATTGCGTCCAGCTTTCAAGGAAGGTGGTTCTGTGACTGCTGGCAATGCATCCAGCATCAGGTATCATGGCCTTAACTTTGAAGCTGGCTCTCATGCTTGTTAGAGTTTTCTCTCTAGCGACGGTGCTGCGGCACTCGTGCTCGTAAGTGGAGCGAAGGCATTGGAACTTGGACTGAAAGTTATTGCCAAGATAATTGGCTATGGTGACGCTGAACAGGTATTGAATCCGTTCCAATCTGAAAGAGTATGCTGAAACACTATCTCTTTTGCTAGTCTCCCGAGCTCTTCACCACGTCACCAGCTCTTGCGATTCCAAAAGCTATCAAGCACGCCGGCATTGATCCATCTCAAGTCGAATACTACGACATCAACGAAGCGTTTGCAGTAAGTAGCCAACAAAAACATCCACTTCGGGCTAAACATCCCGCCGTTCTATTCCAGGTGGTTGCTCTCGCAAACCAGAAGCTCCTCAACCTCGATCCCGTAAGTTCTATGCCATAAGAACAAAAATCAAACTTTGCCTTACAACTTTACTTGATCGCAGGAGAAAGTGAACGTCATTGATGGTGCTGTCTCCCTTGGCCATCCTCTGGGATGTAGTGGTGCTCGCATCCTCGTAACACTCCTTGGAGTAAGCTCACTTCAATCAAGAATTCAAAGTCTCTGGAAATCTTATCAAAATCTTTCCTTTTGTCTCTCAGGTTCTCAAGCACAAGAATGGACGCTATGGAGTGGCCGGAATTTGCAATGGTGGCGGTGGAGCCTCGGCTCTAGTCATCCAATCTCTCATGTAAGGAGAAGAATATGATAGAAATAGTCTCAAAACTAAAAATTGCAGGACCGCAACTAACCAGGGCCATTCCCATTTGTAAGCCTTTTTATTAGCTAAATAACCGGAAAAATCTTAGGGTTCTATCCGGACGCTATCTCTCCCTTCTCGGCAATGCAGATCGCCGCGGGGCGAGTAATCACCAGGGACGAGCTCGCGGAGCACCGCAACGATGGCGATCTGTGGATCAGTATCCAGGGCAAGGTCTACGACGTCTCCAAGTGGGCCGCCATCCATCCGGGTGGAGATCTGGCCCTCAAGAGCTTCGCAGGGCAGCCGGACGCGACCGATGCGTTCCTGGCCTTCCATCCGCGGCAGCGCGCGTTCCAGATCCTCCCGAAATTCCTCATTGGCACGCTCGCGGATCCGGTGCTCTCGCCTCTCACGGCCGATCACGCCCTGGTCCTGGAGCGCCTGGGAAAGGCAGGGTTTCTCACCGTGGATCTCTTCTTCTACTGCAAGATCCTCGCGGCAATCGTCGCCCTGGTCACGGCCTGCGTCGCGGGGGTGATCTTCTCCTCCAGCGCGATCGTCCACTGCGCCAGCGCTGTCCTCCTCGGCTTCGCGTGGATCCAGGCTGGGTGGATCGGCCACGACACGGGCCACACGGGCATGACCGGCAGTCCAAGGGCGGATTCCTGGATAGGGCTCTTGATCGGCAACGCGCTCTCGGGGATTGGATTCCAGTGGTGGCTGCGCAACCACAACGCGCACCACTTCTCCTGCAACAATCTCGAGTATGATCCAGATCTCCAGTACATGCCCATCTTCGCAATCTCCTCGCGGTTCTTCCGCTCCTCGCGGGCGCTCCACTCCTACTTCTACGACCGCGAGATGGCCTTCGACGCCATCGCCAGGCTCCTCGTCAGCTACCAGCACTGGACCTTCTACCTCGTCATGGCGGTAGCGCGCGTGAATCTCTACGCGCAGTCCTTCATCGTGGCGATCTGGAGGAAGAGGGTGCCGCACAGGGGCTGGGAGATTGGATCGCTGCTCTTCTTCTGGGCGTGGCTCTTCTCGCTCCTCTCGTATCTCCCGAGCTACTCCGAGAGGATCGCGTTCCTGCTGATCGCAATGGCCACCACTGGGGTCCAGCACGTCCAGTTCTGCCTCAATCACTTCTCCTCGCCGGTCTACCAGGGGCGGAGGCCGCGCGGCGATGGGCAGTGGCTGGCGGATCAGGCCACCGGGACGCTCAATCTCTCGTGCTCCAAGAAGTGGGATTGGTTCCACGGCGGGCTCCAGTTCCAGATCGAGCACCACCTCTTTCCACAGGTGCCCAGGCACCACTTGCGGGCGGCGTCGGAGATGGTGATCAAGCCACTGCTGGTGGACAAGCATGGCTTGGATTATAAGATGGTGACGTTCTGGGAGGCCAATGTGATGATCATCAGGACGCTGCGCGCGGCGGCGATGGAGGCCAGGGACGTGAGCAAGCCGCTGCGCAAAGGCAACATGCTGTGGGAGGCTGTCAATGCACATGGATGATTCTAGGCTAGGCTGGCAGATCCATGTTTTTTGTGTATGATATATGTCGTTTTGCTGGGAAAATATTCTTGCCACCTTTTATGCTCCAGTTCTTGCCACCTTTTGGGCATATGCTCCCATGAGTGTAGGAGTTCTTTCCACCGTCAAATGTTAGTTTTTGGTCGCAAAACCAGTTTGTTGTTAAATGGATTAACCAAACTTCACAAACCAACCTCTCTCGGCCTCGAGTCGCCCAGCCGTCGCCCACGATCAGAGATTGTGCAGTGTGGTGTCAGTCACAAAGCTGTCTCGAATGGTGGGCAAGGCCCCTCCAACCAAAAGTTTGCTCTGAGGAAAAAACGATCCTCTCTTTGTGAGAAATCGAAGAGCAATTCACCCATTCGTCAAAAGGTGGTGGTCTGTTTTTCGCAGCATACGAGATTTTGTCCGCCGCCGTGTTTTGTGGTGAGGTCACCTGATCTTATCGCGAGCTCTCTGCGCAGATCCTTTGTCGCATACCGTTTTCCTCCTCCTCCTCCACTGCTGCCACAAGGATTCTCAATCCGATTTGGACGAGGAACACTTGCCCTGGAGCTGCCATCTTGTGCCTCGTCCTCCATACACTCCTCCTGTTGACCGGCAGCGAATGGCTGCTGACCAGCGGCTGACTAAGAAAGCATTTCGAGATTCTATCTTTCCGTGCGTCTGTATCCCGAAAGAACTTACTTTTAGATTGGCAAGCTCGCTTCCTGATTTTTGTGGGAATAGCGAAAGGCCTCACTTATCTCCACAAGGAATCAGACGTACGGACTATACACCGTCCTTTCTCCATCACCCGCATGGATCACCAGCCACATCCTCCTTGACAAAATGCTCCATCCGAAAATCTCACCGAAAATCTCTGACTTTGGAATCTCCAAACTTCCTTCTTCACAGATTTAAATTTGTATAAGCGAAGATCATGGTGAAAGCGTAGGTCGAGCGCCACTTTTTCTGTCCAGCAGGAGTGTGACCTCATGGAAAACCAGCTCCGCTGCCCAAATATCTTCCTAGCATATCTGCAAAGTTGGACGATGGAATAATGCAGCCTTTTATTAAAAACAGTATATAAATAAATAAAAGAAATAAATCATGAATGCATAAGAATATTTCGTCAGTAAGTAGCCGTTAAGAAGCATATGCCTAGAATCTAATCATCTGCAAGATTCTGGAAACTTTAAAAATCCTTGTCAAAGTCAAGAGAAGACGTATCGTTCGAAACCACCCAGTCGTCTCACAGATTCGAACCCGCGACCACACAAAGCCCGCACACACTGAATCACTGATCAAAAAGAGGATGCGAACAAGCCCAGCGCAACCGACGGGCAAGATCCAGTGGTCAGAAGAGAAACACGCTTTCGTCTTTGCGTGCTTGAGCCGGCCACCTCACTCCGCCAATAGGAATTAAACAAAGCCGAAAAAACCAATAAGGGCCTCCAATGTGAATGTCAAACCAAAACATCACCATATCAAATCTTCTAGAAAATGCATGCATGCCCCATGCCACCATGCAATGGGTCCAATCAATCCATTGCGCCATCGCATGCATTGGGGGCGGGGGAGAGAGCATCACGGGACCAATGGCCCCACGACGCGTGGCGGCAGGCCACGTCCGCCGACACCGGCCGTCGGCGATGCCGGTCGCCCCGACCGGGCATAGCCGGTCGCCCGCCACCGCCAGGTCAGCCCACCAACCGGGGGACCAGTTTAATGGAGTGGGGCCGCAAAAACAGGTCCGGTAAAGGGGGCCACACTGTCTCTATGCATATATAAACCTCTGCCAAGTTTAGTGGATGGTGTTTACATTGGAACTTTTACGTGTGATATATAAGCGCTTTGCCTCTTGTGGGGGCATCCATCCATTCATCCCAAAAAGTTCCAAAGCTTTGAGAGATCTTTCTCTCTTCTGTGTGTGTTCTTCGCTCCATTTCATCGATTGATCGGTTGTGGGCGGTTCTCTGTGCGCCAATTTCTCGGATTTGTGCTCGCCATGGAGCAAGATTCCAGCAGCAGCAGTAGCAGTTGCCCTCGCAACGGCAGAAAACGCGACAGGGCCGAGGAAGAAGAGGAAGAGCTGGAGGAACTAGAGGTCCAATCCGGGAATCCCCCCTGTTCTTCCTCCTCCTCCAAGAGATTCTGCGACCGCGCTGCCGGCGAGTGTGACGATGATGGCCAGGATTTGTCCTCTATCCTGGAGGAGGCCGAGCATTCCCTCCGGGAGGCCCAGCAGGGACTCGTGTCCAATGTCATGAAGAGCCTCGAGGAGGAGATTGCGTGCTCCTCAGACAGCGCCAGCGCCAGCAGCGTGGATTCCCGGGACGATTCGACGGCCTCCCAGCTCGGCTACTTGCTCGAGGCGTCTGACGACGAGCTGGGGCTGGAGCCCAAATTCGAGCAGCAGCAGCCGGCGGTGGTGGAGGAGGAAGATCTCGTCCGCGGCTGGAGCAGCGATTGGTCGGCTGCTTGCACCGCCGATTTCTCGGACGAGGGATTCATCGATCTGGGCGCGAGCCAGCAGCAGCAGGAGTGGCTCCGGCGGGCTCTAGAGATTTTCATGAGCAGCAGCAGCGTGGTTCCATCGTCCTCCTCGGCGCCCAGTGTTTTGGGGCAGGGATTCGAACCCGCGATCGCTGGGCTTATCCTATAGCCGTTGATGAATAGAAAGATTCTAGTTTCTTTCCCGGTTACAGCCTAAATACGACGTCAGGGAATCACGCTATTGTTTTTGTAGATAGCATGTGCGTGGAAAGAGCGAATCAAATCAAGAGGCTGGAGATGGGGGATCGAACCCGTACTAAGCCCTCTAGCGTACGTCGTGTCAGCGCCCGTACGTCCCACCACTGAAACGTTGTCTTCTCAAAAAGCTGGCGGGAAAGGAATCCCAATGGAAGTGTTACACTGTTCTTTTGATTTCTTCCTTGTAAATTATTTGGGAGCATGGTCAATCCTTGTGATGAACGCCAGGTGGAACTTTCATGGAAGTAAAGTGATCGATCAGAGCTCCAATGCCAAGCAACACATGATCTCAAGGGTGAAAAGAAGATTCAAAGTGGAGGCATTTGCTTTTCCTGTGGGTGGTGTTCATGTTATCGACTGTGATCGATTTAATCGGCGGTTTACTTTGTCCCACAAAAGTTGTTGCCTCTCATATCATGCATTCATATAATTCGTGGGACAAGGCATCCCTCCATCGTGGCTGCCACCTTTTTCTATAAAGACCACAGACGATAGTTTATATGCACACACACTGATTGCATGTTGGGATGGTGGTGGCGGTCTTGTTGACAAGCAACAGCACCACCCCAAGTGCAAGGCTGGCTGGCTGAGATCTGATTCTATGATCTTCTTGGCCAAAAAATATTGTCAAATCCATCAGTCAAATGGATAGAAAACTCCACTATAGAACAACCCACACGCATTGTTTGCTATTTTTCTAGAGATTTTGGAGTTTAATGTCCCGTCACCAAGTGCTCCTTGCCAAGTGCCCCATGAACAACTGTAGAAGAGATCTCAGGTCTTCTCCTTTTGAGAAACTCTTATGAAATTCGCGGCTCCTCTGGGCACTGTGAGTCGGGCAGGGAGCACTGGCTCATTGTGTCAATCACGCACACTTTCCTCTGGTGGTTGAGGCGATTGATTGGAGTGGAGTGTGTTCCTAGGGGACTGGAGAATTTTTGTCACGGATCGATCGAGACGTTTAGATCTCGTGTCCGGTTGGAACGAGGTGATCGAAGCTTGGACAAATGGCTCGAAATTGCTTGCTGTCTCCAAGGCTTTTCAACTATTTATTACAAGGAAGCCGTCCCCCGGCGAGACCCGCCAAAATCGGGAAATTTCTGTGAGCTAGAGGAGAAAGCCTTTGTGTCGCTGTCAAGGGTGGATCATCTGCATCGTCCTCGTCTCCATCTTCACCAGATCAAAACAAAACAGCCCACGAGATCAAGCGAATGCTTTGTGAGTGATTCCAAGCGACAAATGTTTGATCTTGCATTGTGTTAATGACCACTAGCAACATGGATCATGTATTAAAATACTCGAAGGCCATTCTGAGGTCTACATTCTCTCTAGAGGAAAGTTCGCCACCTTTTTCCTCTAGTCGTCCAAACGAAAGAATCAACCACGCCACTGTGGCCATTGACGTACTGTAGAAGTATCGGCTATCTTTTTCACAGGTAGGCCTATGCGGCCTATTCAAGTTCATACATTCTTGGTCGCTTTTGTAGGATTTCTACATGAGCGCACAGTTTGAGGGCTGGTCCTTGACAACAACAAACTTGATCCCGGGCTGATCTTCCTTGATCATGAACTTCAGCCCAGCGGCGGCAGCAGAGGCGGCGGCGGACTTGGACTTGGAGCTCTCCTTCCAAGGCTCTGCGATCTTTCCAAGCTTTCCGATTTTCTTGACGATTTCTTTCTCCTCCACTGTTCCCGTGACGGTCACTTTGTTCTTCTCCAGGTCCGTGTCGATCCTCGAAACACCTGATCAAAAGAAAAGTTTTCCAAGAGCTCTAGACTTAGAACCACGAGTGAAAGAAAAATTTGGACAGTGAAACCTCGCATTTGGGTGAGGCTTGAAAGGATCTTTTGCACGCATTTTTTGCAGTGAAGTCCCACCTTGAGCTCTATGACCTTGATCCAGCAGAAAAATATAAAATTAAGAATCGACTATATTTGCTATACCTTTGTTGGCTTCACTTCGATCT
Source organism: Selaginella moellendorffii (assembly GCF_000143415.4). Lineage (NCBI taxonomy): Eukaryota > Viridiplantae > Streptophyta > Lycopodiopsida > Selaginellales > Selaginellaceae > Selaginella > Selaginella moellendorffii. The sequence goes on along the minus strand of NW_003314284.1, from coordinate 1,710,632 downwards.
CTGGCTTCTTCTTATCGCCATCCTTTTTCTTCTTGTCCGATCCCATTGGACACTCCCCTCAAGTTTGTTATCCAGGAACTCTGGAGAGAATGACCCCCATTGAAAGACTTTATAAAATGGCAAGAACTGTGTCGACCGGGTCAATCGGAGCGTGCAACGAAGCTTCAAATGTTCTGTCTCCTCATTTAGAGGCCCTGTAGTAAAAGACAACATATTAAGCTGATAATAATCTCTCCCTTAACCAAAACGAAATGAAAACGAAGAAATGGATCCCATCATCTTCATCTTCCTTGCGCTGGAAGGGAAACCAATCCATTCTCAGAGATCGAGGGATCGCAAGTCTACGAGACGTCCTTGGAAGGTTTTCCCGGGAGAAAGAGAGAGAAATGGAAGAAGATGATGAAGATCGCCTGGCCCTCATCCCACCCCCCAGCGACGAGCAGCTCCGCTACATAGGCCGCCTCATGCAGTGCAAGCGCTACCACGTCTCCAAGCTCGCAGACCAAGTGCTCCTTCACACCTTCTTCCTCAAAGTATGGTGCGAGCTCAACGATAAGCTGGGCCACGAGCAGGACAAGTACCTCAAGGTGCGCACCCCCGACCGCCTCCAAGCCTGCTTGCGCGTCGCCGCCAAGCTCCTCCAGGTGGTGGATTTGCTCAATGTACGTTCAAGTCAGTTTTTACTTTGTTGACCCGAGTCCACGCGAAATGTTCGTCCACTCGACGCAACCCAGACTTCCTGGTCAAGGAGTCAATTCAATGGTAGGATCCAGTCAAACTTTGCAATGTAGAAATTGGTGGCCAGGCGTGACGATCAAGGATGGAAGTTGTGATCTAGTTCTGGAGCAGGGAAGGTTCTATTGCTTTGTCGTTTGGACTTTTTGTCTTTCTTTCGATCGAGTCGTGTAGCGTCCGGTCAAGCGCCTGTGTCACAGGTTTTGATTTGGTCTCAGTCTCGTCAACTTTGCGATGTGGGAATTGTCTGGTTCCATACAAGGATAAGTTTCATGATGCATTCTCTGGCGGCACGAAAATGTCTCAGGTGGGTTCTCTTTGCAAAGTTGCGAGTTTCTTTCATGGCTGCTCAATTGATTACAAGTTTTTCGTGCGCCAGATAGTCTCTCTGCGAGTGAACTTGGATTGCTCGGCTTGCAGGAGGAGGATGCACAAGCTGCTCTCCACAATGCGAGGTACACATACGGAATCATGAAACCCTACTCTTGAATTCATGGAATTCCTGGTCTTTCTAGGAGTGGAAATGGTCGAGATTGATGTGCCCGAGCACAGGGTGATTGTCCGCGGGGAGATCACAGAGAACGAGGTGTTGAGGGCAGCGAGGAAACTTAAGAACAACGTTACCACTTGGGAGCCGCCGGTGGAACAGGAAGAGAAACTAAAGAGACCCCCCCTTGTTGACCGGCATTTGACTGGACCAAGTCAAGTGCTAAGATTTACTAGATGTTAAACGTGTTCTTGTTCGTTCCTGTCAACTTCCACCTTTTTCCATGGAATCCTCTTTTGCATATCCCGTATTTCAAACTGGCGGAGCGAATCCGCTAAGTCTTATCAAGAGAAATGAAAGGAATCCCACGAAGAAGGTGGCGGCGATGGTGGCGAGAGAGAAAGAATTGCTGTGAGCTACAAAGTTCTCGACTCGATGATTCCAGATTTAATGGCGGCCACGCGAGGCTCTCCTCTCCATGGTGGGAATGATGAGGGGCATCTATCTTCTCCATCTTGTTGATGGCTGGATGGAAAAATCCTGGAGGGAAATTCTACTCGATTGCACTGGAATCGATCTGGGCGCGAAAAGCTACTTGCGCGAAAGAATTCCACCGATGCCATACCTTTGATTGATTGATATATGGTCAAAAAGAGAAGGTCGATCCGATCAAAACAAACAAGACGAAGAACTCTCCTGTACAGATGAAACCACACCTAGACCAAAGCCGGCGTAAGAAAGCCCATCACTGGATCTATCGATCCATCGGAGTGAATCCGAGACGATCCACGATCACATAATGCTACAATTGTTGTTGGGATTGTCGTCGCTGAAAACGTAGGTGAAGTCGTTGTGGGCGATCCTGGTGATCATCAACTGGTGCTCGTCTTTCTTGCCCGACGATTTGCCGCCATCGCCGTCTTTCTTGTCGTCCTTCTTGGAGCCTCCCTCGTCCTTCTTCTTGCTCGACGAATCGTCGCCCTTGTCCTTCTTCGATTTCTCGTCCTTGCTCTTGTCGTCCTTCTTCTCCTTGGGCTCGAGCATCTCGACGTGCTTGCCCGTCTTCTGGACCCTCTTGAGCACCTTCTTGGGCTCGACGTGGCCCACGACCGTCACCTTGCCGGATTTCTCATCCACAGTGATGGAAGTCACGCCTGCGAGAGACACGAGTTCCAATGTTCGATCATGTGGATGTCAAGAAGTTGATCGATTACCTTTGAGGGTCGCCACCGATTTCTTGACTCGCTTCACGCAATTGTCGCAGTGGAACTGGAGCTTGAGCACTGTGGTCTACCAAGCGGAAGAAAGATTTCGTTAGCACTACTGGAAGAGCGGCGATGACGATGGATGAACAGGGAGAAGAAAACAGAGCAAGGAAAGAGCCAAGTTTGAATGCGTCAATGCGAGCAATCGATTGATCCAGGCCACGCTAAGAAGAACAAGAAGAACAAGAATCGATGCGTGCGAGGAAGATCAAAAGCTTAAGAAGAGAAAACTCCTTTCGATTCGAGACGCGCTGTATGAATTCTTCCCGGAAATGCAAATGATCGAGAGGGAGAGAGAGGAGGCATAAGATCGCACTACCTGTGGCTTCTTCTCCTCCTTTTTCTTGTCGTCCTTCTCGCCCTTGCCATCCGACCCCATCTCCAGCCGGAGAGCGCGGAGATAGAATCGCCCACAAAGCGCGCGGGCGAAACAATGGTCGATCAAGCAAGCAAGAAAGAGAAACCCACGCGGAGCTGGGAGGATCAAGCACGGACAGGGAGATTTGCTGACCGATAACGCTCCAAATTCTCTAGGCTAGGGGCGGGGCCGAGCTCTCGACTCTTCTTCCTCTCTATCTTTCCCTCCTCTTTCTTATGCGTGAAGAAACAAACGCGTATGGCTACTGTTTGAGTCGTCGTCCTCGGTCTAACAAAGCACGCTCTGTTGTGAGTCGTTATCACGTGGTCAAATCGTGATAAGAATGCCGCGCGGTACGCAGGGCTGTACACCGCGCGGTACCGGCAGTTTAAAGTGGTACTGCCGCTCAGGGTTTAGGGTTTACGTGTGGATAAGGTACTTCCCAGCTATGGCGATGGCGTCGCGCTGCGCGCTCGACAGGATCAAATGTGGGAGGGATTTGTCCTGCGCTGCCACCGATTCGCATGCGGCGCCCATGGCTCTGGCGTCTGCGGCGCTCAATGCGCTCTTCTCGTACAAGCCCTTCTTCAAGCTCGCGGCGGGCAAGGCGCGGGGGATGATTGTCGAGCGGGGCGAGAAGATTGGCTACCCGTGGGAGCCGGAGCTCGCCAGGCTCAGGGAGAATGACTGGGAATCGGAGCTCCTGGCCGTCCGGGACGTGAATTTAGAGTACCCAGAGGTATGTACAGTCTCAAAACTCTCATGGTTCTTCATTGTCTTTCATTGATATCTTCTATCCATTTGTTTGATCTTTCGACTTCCTGCATTGTTCTTTCGTGATGGTCTAACGATTGTTTCTTCGTTTTCAACTCGGCAGTATTATTTGAAGCCTTTCCACGCGTACGATAATGGGAACTTGTCATGGGACGCTGCCTTGGAGGTTGATCTCGCAGCCAAATCCGTCCATGCCAATGTCTTCGATCCAGAGGCAACGTCTGTTCTTTTCTTTCCACTTTGTTCGTGAAAAGCTGAGGTTTGGAGGCGCTAACTTTGCAGAGGAAAAAGCTCGATCCTGATGGGGATGTAAAGCTGCGTGATTCTTATCACCAAAAGATGCTACCAATGCTGCGTGTTTCACCGGGAGACGTGCTGGATGTTGGCTGTGCGACTGGGCTCAGTACGTTTGGACTCCACAAGGTTTTTGCTTGCTCTCTATTTGGCTTTCTATACGTATTTGTTATTTCTTTCTGGTTTTTATAGGTGTTTCCTCAAGCACAAGTCGTGGGAGTTGACATGTCACCGTATTTTGTGTCCGTGGCAAACTACAAGCTCAGGGAAGCTTCAAAAGCCTCGGTATGCTTTTGTTGATCTCTTTTGCCGTTTTAACTTTGTACTTGTGTAGGATCGAAAGCTTCCTTTGCAGTTCGTTCATTCTGCGGGAGAATTCACGGGTCTTCCTGACAAAAGCTTCGATCTTGTCTCGATTTGCCTAGTCTGCCACGAACTTCCAAGGAACGCAACTAAACAGGTAGAGACTGTGTTCATGTCGATCTAAAGTTTGCTGGACCTACCGATATTTGCAGGTCGTCGAAGAAGCAAACAGAGTCTTGCGGATCGGAGGAGCATTGTCGATAATGGAAATGAATCCATACTCGGCATCGCTTCAAAGAATGGTGAATAACATATTTGCTTTCACAGCGGTACGCGATATGATCTTGACGCATCAAAACTACTAACTGTCTTCGTGTCCACAGTTTAAAGCAACCGAGCCTTACTTCGATGACTATCGAACGTTTAAGATCGAAGAAGCCATTCAAGACTGCGGCTTTAGCTTCCCGGCTCAAGTGGAAAGCTCCCCGAATCACAGAACTATGGTGGCGCACAAGGTTTGAATCCGTTTTCAGTCAGCCAAAAGATTGGCACGAGAAAAAGAACTTGCCTTTAAAACTAAAACCAGTTAGACAACTCTCAAAACCATTCTTATTTCCGGAACAAGGCTACAGCCAGTGCAACTAGGATTGGGATGAGAATCCCAAACAATGCACTTATCAGCGAAAAGAACTTGCTCCTGGCCTCGCCTTTGGGAGAAATCTTCGACGTTTTGGAATCGGCTGGAGTGAGAGTGAAGAACTTTTCAGACTGGAGAATGTCACCAGGCAGTTCCTGCCCAAAGAGGTATGTGTATCGCTCTCTAATTTCCTGCAAAGAAAGGAGCATTAGTGAGGAAGAAACGAGCATTGTTTTCTACCTTGTCAGTCTCGCTGGGTAGCAGATAGTCGCAAATCAGAAGTTCATTCCATGGTAGTAAAACTCTCCTGGGAAGAATAAACTCCGCTCTGTCTTGGCTGTTTATAAAGCGAGATTTAACTCAGGTTCTCTCAAGAAAGAAAAAGAGAAGACAGTGATCTTACTGACCCGCAATGTGATAGAAGTGATAGAGGCGCTTGCTCGGCCGATTGTTGCTCTGCTTCTTCACAAAGGATGTCGATCCTATTGCGTAGGCTGGCGATTATATCTTCCTGTTGAGACGAGTTTATATAACACGAGAGCGCGATCAACATGTACCTTGATAGCATCAATTGCCATAGACGCAGGCTCGCGAGGAAATCCGTAAGCTCGAGCATCGACAGATCCTTTGACGTTTACGTTTCCTGTTACGATCGCCGGGTTATCACCTGCAACAGAAAAGCCATATAAGTTGGCCACAAGGAAATAGTAAAGGAAGGAGACCTTCGACAACTTCTTTGTTGTTAAATGGAAGAAGAAGCTGGACATCCCCCGAGTAGTTCTCTCCTTCTTGCTAGCAGCAGGGAAGCAAAGAGATAAAACAAAGTCGATCGTGAAGAGAAGTTTAAGGCCTTACGAGTTCGTTATTGATGAGCACCTCGGCAGATTGGATGACTTTAATCTCCGAGGCTGTCCATGAAAGCAATTTGTTTTTGAATGTGTCAGCTTGAGCTGCGGAACGAACTGGTATGCTAGAAAGAGAAATGAAGAAAAAAAGAAAAAAAAGTGCGTTTAGACTTCACACGACTAGAAACGCACCTTGCATCAAACGAATACGTGCACGTCAAGCTCTGCAGATTTGTCGAAATCTTTGCCAGCTTCCACTCGCAAGGCTTTAGCGAAGAACTTCCATTCGGCTCCACTGTGCATACTTTACAAGCCAGCCTATCCAAAAAAAAGCATATAAAGATGGTGTTGCGTAGAAAAATATTTCCAACCTTCTTGGGCTTGTAGATATCTGTAAAACAAAGCGCTCCTGCGCAGAGATCGAAGTGACAGCGGCCACAGCATTTGAGACCTGCCGAGAGGAAAAAAATAAAAACCATAGCAAGAGCTCGAGAAATCTTACCTGACAAAGAATAGCAGTCGATTGCTTGAAGGCGCTGTCTGGAGCAAGGCAATACAATCCAACCACACCTAATCCTCCTAAAAGCATTCTAGAGATCTTGCAGAGAAAATGTGGTAGCTGAATGAACGAAGGAAAAGTAAAATTGGTACCTGTCTAGCATGCTCCGCTACCCATTCAGCATCAATCGAGAGCGCCATGGATCCAGCTCCAGATCGTGACCGAGATTGATTGCCAGATGACGAGAGAAGCACTGCCGCATCGCCTCCATCTTCCTTGACGGGCGTCTGCACCAATCCCACCACAAAATCCCTCCCGCCGGAGCCCAGCCTGCCGATCAAGAGCCCTAGAGCTACTGCCCGGCCCGCCGCAACGATTGAATCCACGGCGCCGTCGAGCGCCTCGTCTCCCACCACAGTCCTCATCAGGGGGAGGAAATTCGTTTAGGGCAAAGCATTTGCCCTTTTTGCCCTAGGATAACGAATCTTATTTGCCCGGGAAAGTAGTATGTTTAAAATGGTGCCCATCCATTGCACGATCGATTTTGCCCTGCCCTAGAGGAGGAGGAGCGATGGGCGTGGATCGGAATTCCAGCCGCAGTGCCGTGGCGCGGGGATCGCCATCGCCGAGAGCCGCCACGGCCGCAGCGGCAGCGGCTGCTGGGGGATTGGCGCCGCCCGTGGCGATGAGCGGCGGCCCTCCTCTCAATCTCATGTTTGATCCGCGGGTAGTGCGTGGTCCGACCTACAGTAAGATGAAGGTACGCGGATCTTCTCTCATCTCGAGATTTCTTCCTCAAGGTCGTTGTTTCTTCAGACTGGATTCAAAGCTGAGCCTCCTCCCCCAGAGAGGAAGGCCGTCAAGAAGAAAAGAAAAGTTCCTGCTTACAGTACCACACCTCCTACGATCGATGGAAGAAAAAACATGGACATCCAGGTGAGTGTTTAAATAGCGGTGGAACACAGCTCATTCGATTTTTCTTTTTTATTCTTCTAGAACATAAAACACAAGAACTTAAGAACTGGAAGCTATGAGCCAATCACGAACCTGGTGTGGTGATGCGCAGACAGATGTCTATCTGGAGGAGCTAGTTGACAGGATTCCAGAGTATGACATTGATACTCAAACTGATCCGTTCTTGGACAGACCAGCCACTCCGCTTTTTATTCCACAGAAGCCGGGTCCGGATATCGGGACACAGGTAATGCGTGAGCTTCGCTTTTATCCCTTTTAACAGTTTGTTTTCGAATGGCTTGTTCCATTTCCAGATCGAAGAAGGAGACCTCTTTAATTTCGATGAGGAGGTTGAGCCAATGCTTGAGGTGTTGGTAGGCAGGACCGTCGAGCAGGCATGGATGGAAGTAACGGAAGAACGGCAGCTTGCCGAGTTGCACAAGCACCAGGTTGGCGCTTTAATAACCACGTTGCCTTTTGCATTTTAAAGCTTTGAGCCGTGGGTGTTTCAGGATCATTTCGAGAAAATCCGTGCGGCAGAACTGGTTGCGACACAGAGAATGGAGTTCTCCGAATGGAGAAAGATTGAAGAAAAGAAGAGACGTGTTGAGCAAGAAAAGAAACGGCTTGAAGAAGAACGGAAACTGAAGGAGCTAGTAAGTTTCAAATCCATGTGACGACTAAAGCTTGATGCTTATGCGTGTGCTCTTGCAGATTGAAACTCAAAACTTTGCAAGGGAGTATTTGAAGAAGATGACAGACTCCGTGCTTTCGTACCTTGAATCTGAGGACTACTTCTATGACCCTGTTGAACGAGAGGTGACTTTTTATTTTATTTCCTCTCGGGAGTGTAGCAATGCCCTGCAGGTTGAGAACCATTTTATGCCAATGCTGGCGGAAAACATGGAGAGGGAGTTGGAGAAGATTGTTTGCGCTCGAAATACATTGCACTGTGTGGTATGCAAATTGGGATGTTTAAACTGTAGATGCATTCGCTCACGCATTCTTTGCAGGTGGAGGCTGCCACGATTTCCCAAGAGTCGAGGGCATTGAATGTTGTTAGCGCCATGGTCAACACAATCATTATGTCCGTGGAGTCCTACATGACGGAAGTTGCTACAGCTGATTCCGCTGATTATGTGAGGGACGTGCTGGACATAGTCGAGCAGACTACAAGAGAGCTGACAGCAAGCTCGACGACATTCTTCTGCGACTTCCTGCGCTACTTCGAGTCGGTTGAGATGCAAGTGGTGTACGAAGTCCGGACCATGCTGAGAAGGGTGATTACGAGACACGAAGAAGAGGAACAGGTGGCGGTGGAAGTCGGGGCGATTTTCCGGAGGGTGGTAGAGCAGAATACCGAGCCCCCGCCAGCACCTCCTCCAGAGCCAGCTGCGGCACCGCCGCCACCACCGGCAGAGGGTGAAGAAGCTCCAGCAGAAGGTGGAGGCCAAACAGCAGCGGAATAGGATACGGGGGATTATGACAAGGTGGCCAGATTGTAAACACGCTTTCGTTGTTGGTGGAATGCTGGTTTTCTAGCAGGCACGATCAGTTTTAATTCCTTTTTACAACTTGCTCCTCACATTCTTTCTAAAAAACACTAGTAGTAAATTGTTCTGTTTTGTTTTTATTCGGTTGTTAAGTTTAAAATACAGAGGCGAAAATATTTCTAGACTACAAGTCTTATATCACGTCTACTAAATTCTTTCTAGGCAATACATCGAAGCTCATATCAATCTCTAGAATTGTATGCGTCCGCTGGTTGTGCGATCCCTGTTGTAGGGCTCCACCACAGCTATAGCTCTAGAGAGGATTCTGCATCTTTTTACTCCATAGCTATTTTTGGAATCAAAGGTATTAAGTACGTAGTTTATTTGCAAAGTATTGAGGAAACTTTTGATAAACCCTATTTGCTTCTCCGATCATACAGGCATGTTGAAGACACTTCAGAACACCAACGCATGTGTCACGGTCAGGGTCATCCACGAGGAAAAACGAACGTAGAAGAACCGGAGGAACATTGTCACCGTATAAGTAAGAACGTTTGAATAAACTCCTACAACAATGGGGAAAAGCCCGACCACAAATGCTTGAATTCACCACACCCTCAAACAAATATTTTGAATCGCTGCGTCCAATGAATGCCTCTATAACAGTTGCAGTCTTTGCGTCGGTGTGATCTCCAAATTCCATGAGCAAGGCGACAGCCTCGGAGACCTGTGCCTTGTCTTGAAGAAATCTCCGCATACATGGGACGACATCCAGGCTATCAACCGGGACATTCTTGAGCTTCGCTTCTTTGACAATCACCATCGCTCTGCTAAAACCGACATCGTTGACATTAAGCACTTCGTTGTAGCAACCTGGCGTTGCTCCAGCCTCACACTCCTCTGCCATTGCAAGAAACAGATCATATGCCTCTTTGGGTGATGAACTCCACTCAAGGATTGCTTTCTCGAACACCCTAACACTGCGTTTGTACCCAAGGGCCTTCATTCGCCCAAGTAGATCCCTCTTCACATAATCTTTTCTTCCGTGTGGTAATTTCGGTTGCAATCCAAGCAACACCAATTCAAACGTTTCACCATCGCAGTTCTCGTCGAGCAGATCCGAGGCTGTGACGATGCAATCTAATTCCACTAGCTTCCTTACCATCTGTTGGCGACAAAACCTTTTGCCTGTGACCTCGTCAAATCTAATGAGATCCTCAAGCTCCAGATGACCATATTCCAACACCAGGAAAAAGACCATATCCAATCGTGCATGCTTGGCTCTCTTTGCTTCCATTGCTAGAATACTAGGGTAAATAGGTTCTATACTTTTAAGGACTTTGAAATCCAAATTTGATAATAGAATAAGGAAATAATTCTGGCACAGGTGGGTGAAGTTGAATTAATGTATCTGCTGGAGATTTTGCTTGCGTGGGTTGATTGAAAGCAGTGGTGAAGCGCTTCCAGGGTGGTGGGTGCATGCCGCATTTATTACGAAGGACGCGGCAATAATTGTAAGCACGCCTCCTGTGCACATGCAACACATGGAGAGCGATTAAGGTGAGATTAGTGTCCCCGCAGTAGCGAGCAGCAAGCACCTTAGGACTTGGGCATGTGACATCACAGCGGATTCTTGACCTTTTAGAGCTCCTCCGCTTCTTTGGCCACCCTTTTTTATTCGCCTGTTGAGTGTTAGTGTTTCTTCTCCTCCGCCTTGTGCCAAGCGAGGCGTAATAACAGATGCTGCGGTTCGTCTGTCCTGCTGCATCCATTTTGTTTCGTTTTCCTGCTTGGCTTTCCTTAAAGTTCCTCGTTGAAACTTGTGAGCGAGAGTAAGTTTGTTTATAGGTAGTGTGGGGCATGAGGTTTGAGCTTGCTCTTCTCACCGTTTGAATCCCAGAGAAGGAGAGAATTAGAGCGAGCAAGCTGGCAGGATGGGCTGGATAAATCATCCGCGGGGAAATGTTATTTAAGGGATGGTTTGACTTGGGAGAGCTTTCTGCGCAGCTCGCGCGCTTCTTCCTTGCTCTGACTCTGGGGGCGAGGAAAGAAGAGCTCGACAGCTACACGGAGGTCTATTTTATACAGCGCCTGTACATGCTTGCTGGGATTGAAGGGGGGAGGGGCCTGATCTGAACAGCAGCAGCTAGGCATAGCTTGTCATTATAGGCTTCGTAGCTCCGGCCAGGGGCAACCGAAAGAATCCACACGGTTCTAGTTATATAACTTGTTCGTCTGACACTGGAGATCTCGTCCTTGTTTAAGTGGTGCCGCGGCGCGTGTCGGTTTGGTTCCCTGTGGAGACACTGTATTTTTGCGACTGGATTTCTGGGGCCCTCGACTTGTAGAGGTCTCATCGCTGCGATCGGGCGCCCAGCTCGGGCTGCTCGGGAGGGGAGAATTTTGCTTCATGCAGAGCTTTCTTGAGCTCTAGTATGGGTTGGAGGAGTGGCCGGACACTAGTGCAATGGGAATAGTCTGCGAGCCTTTGTTCTTTGGTGGCGATCTCACGAGGAGGAGCTGTAGGAGGAGGCAGGAAGTGGCTTGCCGGAGCTCGAAGGGTGATTGCGATCCAGGTGGTGGCACTGGCGACTCATGCTTGACGAGTGATCACGAAGCGGCGGCAGCGGCGGCGGCGGAGGATTGCAGCACGGAGCTTGAAACGGCTCCAATTCGCGGTTCGTGTAGTGTCAACGATTCGTCTGCTGGCTCGAGTGGAGGGAGCAGCTCCTCCTGGACATGGCAGTCGAATTCTCCTGGGAGAATTGTTGAGAATGTCCTAGAGCAAGTCCAGAGCAAGGCATCATCGCCATCATCCTCTCCGGCAGCAGCAGAAGCAGCAGTCCAAGGATTTTCAGAAGGGGAGCGCGCAGTAGAGAACTGGCACAATCTTCTACAAGCCACCGACTTGCGTGACGATGGAATCGAGACGCTCCCGTCGCTAGTTTCCGCTGCCTTTCCCTCGGATCAGGAGCAGCACAAGGCACGGTTTCCGAGCTGGGACAACCGGCCTTCAAAGCTCTCAAGCCATCATCAAGCAGACTACGGTTGTTTCATGCAGCAGGACGGTGCGGCATTTGGTAGCAGCAGTAATGTGTTCAGACCACCACCGCAGTTCGTCGACAGTCACAACCTCAGCTTGAGCAGCCAGGGGATGCTATTCGAAAGGCAGCACCAGCATCAGCAGGAATTCAACAGCTTTTCTTCGCATGTTTCGTATCCTCCCGGGGGGACTTTCAACTGTCACGACGGCGTCGCTGTAACTACTGGCAATTCAAGGAGCAACCTTGAGCTCCTCCTTGGATCGAGCGCTATAGATTTCAAGCAGCCACAGCAGGAAGAGCAGCAGATTACAAGTCAGTGTCAAGGAGCTTTTGGTGGCAGCTGGAGTGCGAATGGAAACTTCGGAATTAATGGTCAGGCTGCGAGGAGGAATCACACGGGCGATGGAGGAGGAGGACAGTCACAGGCGCAGCAGCTACAGTCCATTTTTTTGCCGGGTCAAGGCAGCTCCAGGAAATCTGGCATTAAAACCGTGGAGGAGATGTCAAGGAGATGCTCGCTCCAAGAGAACAACAGGGTAAGCGTCTCAAATTTGGTTCTTGCAAGCGTGTGCGGTGATCTCATGGCTGACGGAAGAAGTGGCTGACTTCTCTCTTTTCTTTCTGTTGGTTTTGATCAGGATGCAAAGCGTCACAAAGGCTCCACCGCGCAAAGGACAAGGTTTGGCGCTTCTTCCAAGAGAGGTAACTCTCACAAGCGGGAACCCGCGCTCAACACTAATCTTAAGCCGCGAGCAAAGCAAGGTTGTGCTAATGATCCACAAAGCATTGCTGCCAGAGTAAGAAAGAAAAGGAAGAAAAAATCGAGTCAAACTTACACTGGTGTGATGTTTTTATTGCAGCAACGAAGAGAACGGATAAGTGACCGGCTTAAAATCCTGCAGGAGCTCATACCAAATGGATCCAAGGTAGACTGGGAGAGCATTGGAAACTCTTTTTCTCTTCTTTTGCATTGGCTGATTTGTGGAAGAGCAGGTCGATCTGGTAACCATGTTGGAGAAGGCCATCAACTACGTCAAGTTCTTGCAATTGCAAGTCAAAGTAAGCTTTAGCTGCATTTGTTGAAGGCCTTTCTTGCTAAATCTCAACTCTTTTTGCGCAAAGGTTCTTATGAACGATGAGTATTGGCCACCAAAGGGAGATGGAGAGGAAGGTGAGGAGAGAGCAGCAGTGTCGATTGGACTAACTACCTAAAGTAAAACCAAAAGAACTTGGAAAGACAATCATCTATCATTCTCATTATCAATCATTCTTAATGTCAATGAAACATTGAAAGTTTGGTTTCTTTTTTATATTGTAAGTATGAGAACTTATTTTCTATAAACTAATTTTGCACTTCTTAAGATTATCCAATGTCTCAGAAATACTTATTCATGAGCAAAATTAGTTAAACAGTAATTTGAGACATAAATATTAAAATAAAACTAATTCAAGCCAAGAACATTATATTTCAATTTTACTTTAAACTTGTGATTTTTAATTAGTATTATTCTAAGATTTTAATTAGGATGAGTTTGTTCATAAAAATTTACTTTGTATGTATTTTAAAATCTCTAATTTCGTAATCAATTTAATTTAATCAAGTAAGCCATGTTTTTTTTATCATAAATAATTTCTTCACTAGGGAAGGTTCTATGATTTTTAGCTAGCTTAGCTTTGTTTCTTCCTCATTCTTATATGTCAATAAGAGTTTGGTAATCAGTATATGCTTGCGGAATTTAAATATATATAGCATCACTAATATTTCATATCATCCCTTATTTATTTTCATTATGTAATGATAACTAAAGCATTAAAATAATATATTTTGTAAATTAATTTTCCTCAAGGACCTTGCACTTTTTATATTATGTTTAAAATATTTTTTATGAGACTCTTTTAATAATATTTAAATTTATATTTAAATTTAAAAAATGACATCATAATACATATTAAAGTGAGTGTAAAATAATATTGAAAGTTATAAATATTGCTTTTGCAACTTAGTCATAGTTAAATTCTTTTTTCTGGTATCTATTCCTAGTAAATTTAAAATATTTACTAAACTAACAATAATGTGTTAAGCACTTCTTAATTTATTCCTAATTTTTTTTCAAATTCTTTTTTCCTAAGATAAATGGACTTAAGGTTCAATTACACTCTTTATAAATATAAATCTATAAGTTTTTAACATCCTCCCTTGATATATTAAAATTTATTTATGGAGCTCTTTAAATTTTAAACATTAATTAAGTATTTTAATTCAAAAATTAAAGGTAAATATTTTAATCTAGATTATATAATATAAATATTTTAATTTCAAACTTTGGGACTCAAAAAGAATGTTTAAATCTTTTTGAAAGTAATAATAACTAATATTCTATTCACTAATACAAATAAAATATGTTATTATTTTAATGCAAGATTTTAAAATAAATAAATTTTAAAGTGAGTTTAAAAATCATAAAACCTAGAGATATAAGTTTTATCTTATGCAAAGTTCAATCTAAAAAATATAAAACTTGTTTTTAATTTATTTGTATAGGTGAATTATTTAACTTAAATAATATTAGAAAATAGTTCTTATTATACTTATAATATAACATATTTTTTGTTTTAAAAAAATTAACAAAATAACAAATTTATAATTTAAAAAATAAATTATTCCACAATATTATCTATGAATTTTATTTATAAAATTGAATATAATAAATTTGAATTAACTAATATATATAATTTTTTAACTAATTCTTTGTTTGATTTGTCATATAAAAAAAATATTTTTGTGGGTTAAAGTCATCAAGGATTAATATATATGATAAAAAAAATGAAATAAAGATGATTAATGAGATACTTCTTTAGTATAGTGCTTTAGTGTGTTGCAATTACTAAAACTCAAGAAGTAATTCTAAAGTTTTAATAAGTTAATATATAAATTTATTTATAAACATCATTAAATATAAAACTTTTACCTAAAGAATATAAATATAATAACTTGATTTCATTTTGTGATGTAATATGATACTATCATTATTTCATTCATATTAATATAAATAAATTTACTACTTTGAGGGGTTTTAGTTGAAAGGATAAAACTATAAAGACTATATAAACCCATGAATTTTTTATTAGTATTAGCTTTTAATAAATTAAATTGTAGAATAAACCAAAAATTTATTAACTAAGTATTAATTATTTATTAACTAAGTATTAATTATTATGAAAAATCAGATTTTTCAGCTAACTATATAAATTTTAAGAATAAATCACATATGTAATAGTGTACAAACAAAATTCATGGTCAAAAATATCATAAAATGAACATAATCAATTCTTCCTTTAGAATATCTTTACAGAAAAGTTGTAAAAGTAAAAATAAAATTTGGTAAACACGTGGCAGGTTTTGACTGGCCTAAGAAACAAAAGCGGAAAAAAAGCGGGGCCTCGGGTTCCTTGCTTTGTCAGCACCAGCTTTTCTAGCCTACCTTGTTGGTCACGGTTAGACTCTCTCACTCGCGTCGCACATACAAAGCCCTTCTTCCTCCTCGTCAATCTCATCCATTCAACCCAATCCAAGAGCTAGCGACGTTTTTGTTTTGGGATGTGTGAGAAGAGCCTCCTCTTGTCCCTCGCCATCATTGATCTGGGCTCTCGTCAACGAGGATACAAGTACCAGCAGAGATCCCAAGGAGGAAATCCAGGTAGAGTATCATCGGCAATTCTCTCCAATTCGCCATCAATCGAGCTCTTCGAAGTAGAAGAAATCTTCTACCTCGCGGAATCCATCAAGGCAATGTCCAGCAGCAGCAGCAGCAGCCACCAAAATGTGGAAGAGGGAGGAGTGACCAATCGCAATCGCGAGAAGGACGAGGAGAGAGTAGCTCTGGTTGTGCGGGTGGAGGAAGAGGAGGTGGAAGAGCAGGATTCCATCAACAGGGGAACAACAGGGGCATCGATCCAGCAATTGGCGGCGCAAGCCATCGTGGGCGCTGCCCAATCGCACGAAATTCGCGACTCCACACTGGAATCCACGCCGCCTGCTACCCAATCTCTGGAATCTCAGGATGGAGCTGCCACGCCATCGCGCAGCCAGGAAGGAGGATTAGAATTGCGAGAATTGGAAGAGCTCCAGGCCACTCCAAAAGGGGAAGAACACAGGATCCCAGAGCCAACAGAGTGCCCGCCAGCGCCTCGCAAGCTTCCCAGATCCTCCTCATTTCCTTCCTCTTCCTCGTTGCTGCTCTCCACGATTTCTTCTTCGTCCTCCAGGAAACGATCCGCCCAGCTAGCATTCTTCGTCCCGCCCGACTCGGAAGTGTTTGCTCCCCGGCCACGCCAGGAGCAAAACTCCAAGAAAGAAGAGGACGAACACAAGGAAGAAAAAGAAGAAGAGGATGATGAGAAAAACACCAAACAAGAGGAACACCACTGACAAGATTGAGAAGAAATTTTTTTATTTTTTACCCTATTAATTTTTTTCACTGCTGACCACCATCTGTAATTTTATTGCAAGAACACCCAATAACACCATTCATTCCATTCCTTAAAGCTTAAAAGCTCGTTCGTTCGTACCTCTCGACTTGACGAAAAATCTTGGCCCAGAATTTTTATCCAACTGCCGCTGCTGTGGCCGGTGGCGATCCCACTTGTTTGCTCGCGATCTCTAAGGCCTGCTCCACCGAAGAGACGCTTTGCAGCCTGGCCTTGTCAATACTCGGCTGTGCTCTGGCCAGCTTCGGGAGTAGTGCGAATTCCTGCGGCAAAGATTGGAGAAAGAACGGCTCAGTCGATTTGCACGTAGAAAAGATAGACGAAGGAAAGGAACAAAACATCTACCTCGGGCGAGCCGCTTTCCAGAAACACGCCTTTGAGCCGGCCTGTGCATGTAATTCCCGAGTAAAAAAACTATGCCTCGACGAGGACGACGAAAAGCGAATCGAAAATCTTACCGTCGTCGATCCAAAACGCGCCATACTTGTTGTTGAAGTCTCCGAACTCCACAGATTCTCCCACTAAGTAAGTTGACAGACTTTTAAATTCGAAAAAGAAAAAACAAAACAAATGGAAGCAACAAGATAGTACCATTGTCACCGTAGAACTGCCACCACAGCTTTCGAGAGCTCTTCGAGTTTTCAAACACCCGCGAATAGAAGAAAGGCAAATAATCGTATCTGGAAGCAGGAAAATAGATTGTCAATCTTTCGGCATTGATGAAGTTACTACGGTCACGGCTTACGGATCTGTTAGAGTTTCGAGCAGTGCATTTGCACAGTGCAGTGCTGATTTTCTTGCATGGTCAACGTGTTCCACACGTGTAGTCCTGCCATACATCTGTTTGAGACACAGGAGCGTTCAGCAAAGAAGCCTCTTAAATGAAAAATCTCACCTTCAAGGGGAATGCTGCGACGTCGCCAATTGCCGAGATCCCCGGAACGCTCGTTCTGAACTGACCATCGACCTTACAAGACAAACGGACTATAAGGAAACAATGAATAAATGGCAGAGCTTTCCTACCTGAATGCCTCCTTCCGCAGTCGCGAGACCGGCGTCCACGAAAGGTCCAATAGCAGGTTTGGCACCAATGCCGACCACCACCTATGCAAACGTTTTGTTTAAAATGCTTCACAAAACGGAAAAACGGAGTCACGTACTACGTCGGCTTCTAGCGTGGTCCCGTCTGATAGCTCCACTTTCTCCACCCGACCATTGCTTCCAGAAGCAATTTTACTGACAACAGGACCCTTTTAACGCATGCAATTAGTTTCTCCCTCTCCAAAGTGCGGAAAGAAGCTACCTTGACGAATTTAACGCCACGGTCCTCGTAAAACTTCTCGTAGTGCTTCGCGATTGATGGTGTAAATAATCTAAACATTACATGGGGTTCGGGGAAGACAACCTGTACAAAATAATCATCAAGAAAATTTAAAAAACACGCATTAGCATGCCAAATTACCGTAGTATCAATATTCCAAGAGGATGTTGCAGCAGAAACTTCCAATCCTATGTATCCACCTCCAATTATAACTGCTTTTTTTGCTCCTTTCTGGAAGGAATAGATCATTCAAGTACCCACTGCGTTTATATCAATCACTCACCAAGGAAGCTACGAGACTATCTGCATCAGCGACTTCTCGAATATAGTGAACACCTGGAAGGTTTCCTCCGATTTTCTCAGGCAACCTGCAATGCTTGTCGAGGAAAAAAATGATAAAGATTGTCTACTTCAAACATACCTGGCGGCAGTGCAACCTGTAGCAATTATCAGGTTTCCATACTTGATTGTGTCGCCGGAGGAAGTTTTCAATGTTGAAGCAGCAATATCAAGCCCAGAAACGGTAGTCCCTTGCAACAACTTGATACCAAAACATGCAAAAGAAAACAAAAACAAACAAACAAAATCAGTCATACAGTTAAGGATGTAGCTAGAACAAGTACCTCGATTCCTTTCTCTTTGTACCATTCCGGTGTTTGCCTCTCCCATCCCGATCCAACACATGTATGAAAACCCTGAGAAACAGTAATCAATCAAAGATGGCAAAAGGCGAGCAAAAAAGCTTACAGGTAGCCTGGCAGGTTTCTCATCTAAAGGAAAGAGATACGCCTTCGTCAATGCGGGACGCTCGTAAGGAGGAACAGTCTGCCAAAAACAAGATCACTACATGGGAAAGGCTATACAAAAGCTTACCAAATCAAAGTCTGACCTCTTTAGCTACAATACACAGCTTCCCATCGGCCAGTCCCTTCTCCGCGAACGCGTGAGCCAGGTAGCCAGCAGAGTTGCCACCGCCGACGATCACATATCTTCAGGGAACGGATCGATCACAACAACCAAATTCAAGAGAGAAATTTTCACCAGAGCCTTACTCGCGATTCTCGTTGAGATGCGCTTTAGCCGCGACAGCGTAGCCGGATCGCCGTGATGCGAATCGATGCCGAGGAGCCGGGAGGACGATCGCGGAATGCGAGAACCTAGCGCCAGCGCCAAAGAGACGAGACGACGCCATGGAACAAGGAGAAAAACCCTGGGCCTCCATTTGAAAAATAAATTAAAAAAAAAATCGCCATTCAGTCCATTTACTTATAGCGAAACGAGGCACCACTTGACGCCATGTAAGGGGCAACATGGCCATTGTCTTCTCGAGCCAGCACAGAGTTAGTTTATTTCCAAGAAACTCGAAAGAATTTTCGAAAACTCAGATGGAGTGGTTGTAAGAGTTTTCTATTGATCGCGCCGGACAGGGGTGACCTTCTGCTTAGGAAACAGACGCTATATCCACTGCGTGGATGCGCTCGAGAAAACTTTGATCTCTCAGCAATCTGTCGAAAACTGTCAAGGTGAGTTCTCAAGCTTCAAAATTGCACAGAAACAAGGCAGTGCCCAAAATACACACGTCGTCCTGTCTGATAGATCCACGCGGCCACTGCTTCCAGAAACAATTTTACTGACAACAGGACCCTTTTGACTTCGTTTTTTTCTTCTTGGGGCTACCCTAACGACCGGTCCTCGTAAAATTTCTGGTAGTGCTTCAGAATAATCTAAACATTATATGGTTCAGGGAAGACAACCTGTACAAGAAATAGAACACACATTAACATGCCAAATTACCGCAGTATCAATATTCCAGGAGGATGACATCCAATCCTATTTATCCACAATTAGAACTGTTTAATTTGCTCCTTTCTGGAAGGGATAGATAATTCAAGTATTCACTGTGTTTATCACCAAGGAAGTTATACATACCTGGCTGCAGTGCAACCTGTAGCGATTATCAAGTTTCCATACTTTGATTGTGTTGCCTGATGAAGGTTTTAATGTCAAAGCAAAAGTTTCTTGCAACTTGATGCCAAAACATGTAAAACAAAAACAAAAACAAACAAGTCATAAGGATGTTGCCATAATAAGTACCTCAATTACTTTCTATTTGGACGTTTGTCTCCCAACATATGAAAAATATGGCAATCAATCTGTAATATCTAAGGGGTTTTGGGTTATAGTTATATAGGTGTTAGCTAATGGCCATGGAATACATGATTAGCATTCCTATAAAGTTTTTTGGTATTTATAACACCTTTCAAATAAAATAATCCTACATCTGGGATTAGGGTTAAAAGATTTTGGGTTTATGAGTGTTAATTTTTTGATTTGGTTAAAGAGTAGTGAAGTAAGAGATTGTTAATGTGTACTTTAAATTTTCCATAATTGTACTAGATAAAAAAAGATATATAATATATTAAAAAAACTTATTTCAATATTGGAGAAAGGACCAGTTTGCTTTATCAAAATATTCATGAGCAATCATGAATATAGTCAAGCCATGCATTTAGGGAATAATGAAGTTTCTTCTACTTGGATTGTCAATTATACTAAAATTTAGTGGAAAAGCCTAGTCTCAAAACTAAAAGTATAATTAAAGAAATTTATCATGGTGTGAATATATCCTATATAAAAATATGGTGAAGGAAATAAATAACTACTCATGTGATTCACAAGAATCATGCTCAATAATACACTAAGTTTATAACTTACTATTAGATACTCATCACAAACAATTCTAGCAATTACATTTATTGTAGAAGGAAGATGATAAATGCTATTGTTTATTATATATAAAGCATCTCTAGATTGCTTTTAGAATTTTTTGTTAGTTTAGATGAAACATATTTAGATTTTTTGTTAATTGCTATTAAAGTTGATGTTAAAGGAGCATAACTTTATGATTGATCTAAAGAATATTGCAAATTGGATATGTTATAGAACTTGAAAATTTATTGAAGGCAATTACATTTTTATCAAATAAATAGAAAGGTATAATTAAAGATGTTGAAAAATCTTCAACAATGTTGACTAATGACTATTGCAAAAACTTGATAAGGGTGCAAGTTACAAAGTTTCTTTTTCCAATTTGTCAACTTCATTTTCTCAACCATTTTTACCTTGATTTTAGCTAAATTCCATTGCCAATGTTTACACCTATTGTACCAGCTTTTACTTCGTCGAGCAACATGTGTTAGCCATCCATCCATAAATTATTAAATTCTCTTTCATTCCCTTCTCTAGGTTAGATTGGACTTAAAATTTAATTACACTTTTACAAACATAAGCAGCCAAGCACACTAAGCCTAACATCCCTTGTACAATAAACTTGATTATAAGACTTTCTAAATTCTAAGTTTGGATGCATTTCTTATTTCAGAACCTTAGGGGGAAATATTATAGCTTAATAGTTTGGTATAGGCCCACCTCCATCCCAAAGGGAAGGTATAAACCCTTAAAAAGGAGTGAAGATCAATGAATTGCATAACACTTAAATAAGATACCACTTCATTTGAGTTAGGAGCACTATAGGCAATTTCCCTTCTAGGGAGTGAGAATTGCTTTTGATCACTTCTTTAAGGGGCTTTTTTAGCACCCCTGAGTTTATGTTCACTCCCACCTGATGCCATTAATCCCCAATCCCAATCTCAATTTAATTTGGAAGTACCACTAAAGAGTTCTTTCAAAATTATGTCTTTAACCTTATTATCTTTATTATACTTTTGGAACCCTTTGCAACCCTTCTTTTAGTTTATACTTAGGAATTACTTGAAGGACAAACTCCACTTTGCTCAATCTTGTTTAATTCTACTTCAGTGCCTGCTAAAGGGTGTCTTCTTTACTACTAGCATTGATAGTCTTTTACCTTTTCTTTTGTTTCTTGTCACGCTTTAGTTTAGGAATGTCTCTAATAAAGCATTGGTTTATATTAATTATCTTTCTAGAGTGTTTAATCAAGTTCTAAATGACGGAACCTTGCCACTAAACTCACTCATTGAAGTCCTCCTTATGGAGGGATTTCTTATCCACAACTTCTAGTTTTATTGGAGGCTCCATCTCTAGAAGAGGTTTTGTATCTACCTTGGTTTGCTTATGCCTTGTTTTAGCCATCTTTTAGTGATTTGCCTTTATCTTTTGTTTTAACTGAGAAAAAGGCTCTGATATTAAATTGTAAGCTATAAATTTTCCTTCTCCAATTTGTTATCTTATCTTATCTATTTGACCATCTTTACCTTGACCTTAATTAAGTTCCCTTGTCAATATTCATGTATATTGTACCAACTTTTATTTAATCCTACTTGGATTCAACCACTCATTACATGAGGAATAAAGTATTAGCAATCCATTTATGGATTTTCAAATTCTCTCTCAATCCCCCTCATTGGGTTAGACTAGACTTTGTAAGCGACTAAATTTTTATTTCTATTTTAGTCACTTAACCACACCTCCAACCATTTGGAGGAGTCTCATTCACAACCTCCATAAGTTCAATCCAGGACTTAGGGCTTGCTAGCCCTGAGAATGGCATCTATGTGACTTAACCTTTGCACTTGGTCTAAGTGCTTCATGCATCTGATCCCAGGACTAACACCCAAAGTTACCATCGACATATTAGCCCGTTACGCAAAGGCCATGCCCTTTCACCTTTGCCACACTGGTGGTTTAACATCACCTACATCACAATCATGTTTTTCAAAGATTGGGTCATCCATCCATGAGTGGTCATCCCAAATCCACTCACTAGCATCCTTAGGATGCTCGCAAACATAGGGAACAACCTTCCCCAATATCTTTTTTTTGGTTCCCACCAAGTCCCTCTCTATCTATGGTTGTGTTTGCTAACATTGCCATTAGATCAAGGACTAGAGCTTTGGACTTCCCAATGGTTATCTCATCACCTAACACCTGGGTACAGCCTTCTTAGGCCAAACTAGCTCTATTGGGGTTGGGGTCCAACCCCCACCTCTCCCTACTATACTTTTAGAACCCCTTGTAGCACCCCCCCCCCCAAGGGGATAATTGCTTTGGGCTTTCACCCAACATCCTATATTAGTATTCGGACTCAGACTCGGACTTGGTCTTGGTCTCGGTTTTGGACTCGGATTCGATTTTGGTCTTGGTTCCATCTCAGACTCCATCTCAGACTCCATCTCAGGTCCATCTTGCACTCTATGTCGAGTCCATCTCGGGCTCCATCTTGGACTCCATCTCGGGTCCATCTTGGACTTCATCTCGG
This sequence comes from Selaginella moellendorffii, assembly GCF_000143415.4. Taxonomy (NCBI): domain Eukaryota; kingdom Viridiplantae; phylum Streptophyta; class Lycopodiopsida; order Selaginellales; family Selaginellaceae; genus Selaginella; species Selaginella moellendorffii. The sequence continues at coordinate 1,687,896 of NW_003314284.1, read as the reverse complement.
GTCCATCTCGAACTCCATCTCGAGTCCATTTTGGACTCCATCTTGGGTCCACTTTGAACTTTATTTGAGACTCCATCTCGGGTCTATCTCGGATTCCATCTCGGGTTCATCTCAAACTTCATCTCGGGTCCATCTCGGATCCATTTGGGACTCCATTTCAGACTCCATCTCAAACTCCTCCATATGTCATATGTTGGTCTTTTTATATCCTTTTTTTAGAGACTCACTTACTGCTTGCTTCATATTCATTCTCAAGCACTTCGTTAGGAGTTGCACTCCCGTTCTTGACTATCCAAGTTAGAGCTTTTAGTCCAAACGTGTTACTCCTGTTTGGCTTCTACTTCAGCCACTACCACGTGGCATCCTTTCGGCTCCACTTTTGGGGCTTTGGGATTTGTGTCTCACAACTCCACCACCCATAGATGAAGTTCAATGTCCTCATCGAACGATAAACTATTTTATAAAGTAATATTGGCACAAATTACCCTTTCCATCCTTAACACTTAGCCAATATTCGTCAATGGTTTAACATTGAAAGCTCACCATGCTTTGTCCATCCTTTAAGGAGTATAGTCTCTCCAATATTGAGACTTATTTGACCACCTATGGTAGTTCTCTCCCTTTTATTAGTTTAATTCTTGCTAAACCTGTTAGAGACACCTTCTCTATCTCAATCCCATTACTCATTTTCGAATAATTTCAACTTTTATCGATATAATCATTCCACTTTGGAATTTTTAATCTTGACTTCTTAAAGTCAAATTTTTAGGTATTTCTGACACATTTCATTGCACATATTGTGCAAATTCCACTTTATCATCCTAGGAAGTTCTCTACTTAAGGGCACCATCATCCTCTTTTTTATTTCGTGCTAATTTTAGCATTAAGTTCCAGTTATCATAAGTTGTGCTAGGGCTGTTTATGGCCTTATCATTTGGCTACCTTACCGCTCCCTCCTTTAGAACTTTCACTTTCACCAAATCGGAGCAATTGGGAATCTATCCTTGGAGACATATTGCTTTTCCCACAATCTGTTAACATCCAACATATTAGTATTCATGGCCTAACTTTGCTATTTGTATTCTTTTCCATGATTCCCATGGCTCTTTTCTTAGCCATTAGTCTTTTGCTCATATCCTTTGATTATTGCACTTAACAACATAGGATTGCTACCTCCATTCTCGAGGTATCCTTTTGATTCCATAGTAAAGACTCTGCTTTACCAAGTCCAGAGGGTGTTCACCCCTAATACGCCTCTTTAGCATTTTCTACTGTAGGCTTTATCCATAACCCAATTTTGTGACCCTCCCATAGGTCTTTTATAAAGGTTATTTTTTTGGATTTGCTATGCCATTGCATTGTCACAACTCATTTCCTTTAAGTGTTCTTCTCATTTGGTCACCTTGACTAAGCTACACCATTATCAATAGTTCAAATCAACATTTTGAACTAAAAATCTTATTTTTTAACCTCACAAAGACCTTGTCTTTGTTTTAGCCATAAGATCACTTAGTGATCTAACCTTGACACCTTAACAGGTTTGCTAATAGGTACTAGATTTTCCAAACTTTTAAGTTGTTGACCATGACCCCAGGGGCATCCCTCACACTTGGCGGTGTACCCAAGCCAACCCTTTCAGTCAAGGGTCCATAACAACTGAAACTAGGTGTCCCCATCTCATTCACCATGTCCTTTGTGCCCCTTGCACCAAAGTGTTCAAGTTAGATATATTGAGCTTTCACACTAAGAAATCTAATCTTGTATCATGATTCTGGGGCATCCCCCGCTTGGCAGTGTGCCCAAGCCAGTCTCCTTACTCAGAGTCCATGACGACTGAAAAATGAGTATCCTCATATTTTAAACCATCACCACACCCTAATGAGTTGGGACTTGAACCCAAGCACTAAAGGGTTGGGATTCAAACCCAAACTTCATATGTGCATTTACAAACGGCATCACTTAGGATGCCTGACATGACTCCCTACGCCAATGCACCAACTTATACTTAAAGTGCGTTATGGATCATAGGTTAGAAACCTAGTTCTTCTGAACTGATAATCCTCTCACTTGAAAAGTCTTTGATCTTACATGGACTCCTCTATGCTTAGCCCCATAAGCCACCCCTTTTGAAGTCAACACCTTCAATTAGGGTTGTTCCCTTGACTTGCCAATCTCGTTTAGCAAGTCACCCTACTAGCATAATATAGTTTTCTACATAAGCGTGAAAGTTTTTAACTATCAACTTTTGTTCAAAGCCATCCCTTTGAACACTCAGGAACTACTTCTCCAACCTTGATAGCTTTGCTTTATGGCAAGCTTCAAAACCACGCTTCTGATGCACTACTCTAATTTCGCGCGTTCTATGAACCATTTACACTTGCCTTTCTAAGTACTAAGTTACCTAGAATTGTTTTTAAGAACCTTGAAGAAATTTTATCTTTTAACTGGTGCCTCACTTGAGTACCTTGCGGCTCATTGGTCCTTGCCCTTTCTAGGCGCTTGGGTCTTCCTTTGGGATGGAAGTGGGGGAGTAAGGGTACCCATACTAGGTTGTTAAGCCACGGTGTTTCCCCCTCGGTATCCTAAAGCAAGTGTTGCACTCAAGGTTTGGGATTTAGAAGGTCCCATGATCAAGTTTTGTTATACCAAGGGATATTAAGAACCTGGAGGTTTGGTGTGCTTGGCTGCTTGTACCTGCGAGGAGTGTAGCTAAAGGAAGGGGGATTGGGAGAGATTTGGGAATTTGTGGATGGATGGTTAATGCTTCGTTGCTCGTGTAATGAGTAGCTAAAACCAAGTAGGACCAAGTAAGAATTGGTACAATAGGCAAGAACTTTGGCAAGGGAATTTAACTAAGGCCAAGGCCATGTTGGTTAGATAAATGAGGTAAGTTGGCAAATTGAAAAGGAAAAATTTGTGGCTTACAATTTGGTATCAGAGCCTTTCCTTAGTTCTAGTGAAGGATAGAGGCGGATTACTGGGAAATGACAAAGGCGAAGATGAAACTTCCTCCAGAGTTGGAGCCTCCAGTCAAACAAAAAGTTATGGATGAGGAATCCTTACATGAGGAGGACTCTAGTGAGGAAACTTTGAAACAGGAGTCCGGTGGTGAGGTTTGGTTGTTCCAAGGCTTGATTAGTGCTGGAGACTCTCATACACAAGCTAAAGCGTGACGAGAAGCGGAAGAAAAAATGAAAAACTACAGATGCTAGCAGTGTAAAACATGTGGATCCTTTGGCGGGGACTAAGGCAGAACTAAATAAGGTTGAACAAACCAAAGTGGAATTAATCCCTCAAGTAGTTCCCAAGTATAAACCAAAGCCCCCACTAATCTTCAAGGGAGTGAATGTGTAGCGCACATAATTTTTACCCTTTATATTATGGTGATTTACCATAGGATAACACCACGAAGCGAAACCTAAACCCTCTATGTGCCACGTGTCACATGCCATATATCTAAAGGACAATGATGTGGAACTTGTGTTTTAGAGCCTTGGGCCATTGAATGAAGAAATAATGCCAAACTCCCAAGCACGGAGCCAAGGAGTAATGGCACTAGAGCACGGAATGACTCTCGAGCATACAGCCCAAGGAGTAAAGGGACAGGAGCACGGAGCAACTTGGATCAGTCCTAGAGCAATCAGCATCTCAATGCCAGGACCAACACGCAAAATAGAGTCAAACAGAGTCTAGTGCTATTTTGGCATACCAATGGTCTAACACAAGGACTTCACCAGCTAGCATGAAATGGAACTTGGGCTTAGACCTAAACCGGATGCAGAACAAGGACAGGCGTACAAGCAAGAGCTAAACTATGCCTCAGGTTGGTCGGCCATGCTGACTAACCCCCCCCCACCCTTGAAGAACATACGCTTTGGGCTTTCACCCCAAACCTCCTTTAGTATCAAGAGTTAGTCTCTGGGACAAGCTCGAAACTTACTAAATATGGAATGTTCCTAAATTGCAAATTTCGACACGGGACGGGACGAACATTATTGTGTTCAAGACAATTTCTACATTCCGTAAATATGCCAAATGAGCAAATCTAGACAATTTCCATAAATAGCACTTGGGACCGAAATAAAACTAACACAAAGGGCTTGATAGTGAGGGTGTTTAGCAAACATGGTAAGCTGATATTGATGAACTAATCTCGGATATATAAAGGTTTTTGTCACTAGC
>NW_003314284.1:1661139-1680673 GCF_000143415.4 Selaginella moellendorffii | reverse complement strand
GGGGGGGGGGGGGGGGGGGCTGTGGGGGGTTCCAAATGTATCAGTAGGGATAGTGGGTAGGTTGGGCATGGCCGAGCAACCTGAGGCATAGTCTAGCTCTCGCTTGCATGTCTGTCCTTGTTCTGCGTCCGGCTTGGGTCTAAGCCCAAGTTCCATTCCATGCTAGTTGGTGGAGTACCTATATCCTCACGTTAGGCCACCGGTATGCCCAAATAGCGCCAGACTTCGTTTGGCTCCGTTTTGTGTGCTAGTCTTGATATTGGGATGGTGGTTGCTCCAAGACTGTTTCAAGTCGCTCTGGGCTCCTATCCCTTCGCTCCTTGGGTTGTATGCTCAAGAGTTGCTCCATGGTTTGGTTCTGTCACTCCTTGGCTCCATGCTTAGGAGTTTGGCACCGTTCCTTCGTTCAGTGGCCCAAGGCCCTAAGCCTCGAGTTCTACACCACTGTCCTTTGGACACGTGGCATGTGTCACGTGGCATAAAGAGGGTTTAGGTTCCACTTCGTGGTGTTATCCTATGGTAAATCACTATAGGATAAAGGGTAAAAACCACGTGCGCTACAAAAGGGCATGATAGCGAAGGTGTTTGGCAAACATAGTAAGCTATCATCCAACGATATTAAGGGACTAGTCTCAATACATGAGGGTTCTTGTCATTAGTCAGTGTAAGACATAATGAGATGGGAACTCCTTACCGGGTTAAGTAAGCTTAGCTAATAGGACGTAAGAATTCCATCCTTATGCTCATTCGGTCTAAATACACTTGAAATGCCCAATTAACTCCACTAGCATAAGAGGGACTGATAAAGAGTCTAGTAATACCAACGTTCTACCGTCGTGGCAGTAAGAAAAGAGTGTCCGTAAGGATTGGCCAACAGGTAACTTAAACCCGAAGTCACATTCGCAACAGAATGACTATAAGGTGGTGGAGGATTGGTTTTACAATATGGAGGATTATTTCTAAGTGTTACAGTTACTAAGCTTGAAGAAAGTCTCATGTGCAAAACCATACTTTGCAGATAATGCCAAGTCTTGATGGAACAACAGAGGCCAATGAAGGACCGGTGGCCACTTGGAAAATGATGAAGGCGAGGATCTGCACAACTTATGTTCCTCCGAATGCTATTCTGCATCTAAAGGATGAGTTGAGTAGGCTAAAGTAGACCAAAACTATTCAAGAGCATGTGAATGGGTTTATAGCAAAAAGGATACTTGTCACAAATATGGGTGATATGGATGCGTTCTATGCCTTTATATCAGGCTTGCAAACCTAGGCTCGTGGCGAGGTGATGGATTAGAACTTGACTAACTACAAGGAAGCATTAGATGCAGCTATCAAGGTGCATTTCAATGATAATTGCAAAAGGGGAACATGACAGGGTCGCGATCCATATTTAGCAAAGGGGCCAAACCAAGGGGGATATATGACAAAGGGAAATTCAAGAAGAGTTTCTTTAAGAAAGAGTCCTCAGGGTTCCAGAAAAGCAGATCTGATGGCCAGCGAGCAAGTATATGGGGGAGTCAAGCAAAAAGAGATAAACCCACGGATAAAAAGCTTAAGTCTACTAATAGCATGGGAAACAACATATGCTTCAATTGCAATGAAGCAGGACACTTTTCAAAGGAATGTCCATACTCGAAGAAGGCTAAAGTCAATATGGCTATTAAATTAAGTGAAATTTAAACTGAGGTACATGATCCAATCCCTAGCTCAAAGTTTCTCATTACATGAGCAACTTTGGTAGAGAGTCATTCGCAACATCTATAAGCCTTCCGAGGGAAGCTCGGACATAGCTTTGTTAAAATCTTTATTGATACGGGTGTTTTGGATAATTTTGTGGATGCAGATATAGTTCAGCAAATCAAACAAACAGTGCAGCGGCTAGGTGAACTAAAGACTATAAAGTTTGGATAAGGTAGCCAAAGCACCAATGAGGTAATTTGACAAGCAAGAGTTAAAGTAGGGACATGGAAAGTAGATATGGATTTCACCGTATTGTTTGTGGTACCCTACTGGACAAGTAGAACTTGTGGTACTACGAATGCCCGAAAAACAATCTAGGTGGAAGCCCAGATCTAAAGGTAAAGCAATGTAAGGCCAAAGACTCTTACTTGAACTTGGTGTCCACGAGAGGATAACTCACTAAAGGAACTAGGTAGCATTTTTGTGCTTACTTTTAGTGAGGAATGACAAAAAGACAGAACAAAAGAAGTGCCTTTAGTGATCTAGTGGGTGTTGGACCAATTCCAAGATACCATACCGGAGGAGCTACTGGCAGGGTTACCCCCCAAACGACCAATAGAACACAAGATCGAGTTGGTCGAGGGTGTTAAAGCGATAGTTTGTCCCCCCTATCGATTGAACAAAAAGGAACTAAAAGAGCTCAAACGCCAACTTGAAGAGTTGGTGGAAAAAGGGTATATTAGGTTGAGCAAGTTACACTTGTGTTATTTGTGAAAAAGAAAAATGAATCTATACACATATGTATAGACTACCGATTGCTCAACAAACATACAAAGAAGAACAAGTACCCTTTACCAAGAATTGAGAACTTGTTCGATAGGTTGGGAAAGGTGAAATACTTCTTGAGGATCGACATAAGGTCAGGATACTACCAAATCAGGGTAGTAGAGGAAGATGTCGAGAAGACAACCTGTTAAACAAGGTATGGAAGTTTTGAGTTTTTAGTGATACCCTTTGGGCTGTGCAATGCATAAGCAACATTCTCGGCATTGATGAACCACATTTTGTACCCTATCTGGATCATTTCATGGTTGTCTACATTAATGACATCTTGATTTATAACAAGACGCTAAAGGAGCATGTCAAACACTTGACGAAGGTGTTTGAGAAACTAAAGGAACATTAGCTATATGCTAAAGAGAGTAAATATGACTTTGCTCAACAAAAGGTAAAGTTTCTTGGGCATGTGGTAGGCAAGGACGGGCTCAAGGTGGACTCTGAGAAGGTCCAAGCGATCTAGGAATGAGAACGACCATCAAATATACACAAGTTGAGGGCATTCTTGGGGCTATGCAACTACTACCAAAAGTTTATCAAACACTATTCAAGAGTAACTCTGCCTTTAACGGACCAAACGGGAAAAGGGAAGATGGTATACACAGTGAAATATGAGGTGGTATTTGTCCACCTTAAAGGGAAGTTGAAGAAGGCTCCTATATTGGCATTACCAAACTTTGGTAAGGACTTTGAGGTAGAAATGGATGTTTTAGATTTTGCGTTGGGTGTAGTGTTGAAGCACGACAACCATCTAGTAGTGTTCTTCTCAAAGAAGTTGGACAAGGCTCAACAAAAGTGGCTTGCCCACGAGAAAGAATTGTTTGTGGTGGTCAAGGCACTCAAGGAGTGGTGACACTACTTTGGGAGACACTTCAAAGTTTACATGGATAATGTGGCAATGAAACACTTCTTGTCACAACCCGACCTAAGAGGGAAATAGAGTTGGTGGGCCAATGCTTTAGTCGAGTTTGATTGCGAGATTTTGTATAAACCTGGAAAGAGCTACATCGTGGCAGATGCTCTAAGTCGAAAAGCAAGCTTGAAGTTGGTGACATTCAGCGTGATAGCAACCTTTTGGGATGATGTGCGGATAGTGTATAAGAACGATGGTCTAGCCCAAGAAGTGTTGCTGAGGAACTAACAGGCACGAGAAGCTCACTAAAGAGGTGAGTTGCTAACGGAAGAGAAAACAGGCTATGCGGAACACAATAGACTCATCTATTATAAATAAAGGAGGGTGTATTTTCCAGAAGAGGAACTAAGGAAGGTAGCCTTAGAAGAGTGTCATGACAGACCTCTTGCAGGACATGGCAGAGTGTATAAGACAATGGGCTTACTTAAAAGGAAGTATCACTAGCCTGATATAGCTAAGGACGTCCAAAACTATGTAAAGACATGTCTAGAATGTTAGTAGGTCAAAGTCGTGACTAAAGCTAGTGGGGGCTTGTTACAAAGCATCCCAATTCCAAATCACCCGTGGAAATGTCTTACAATGGACTTCATCACAAGACTCCCCTAAGTGAGGGGTTTTATGTGATATTCATAGTGGTGGACCGATTTTTTAAAATGGCATATTTCATACCCACCACAACAAAAGTGGATGCGAAAGGTGTGGTGAAGCTATTCTTTGAACAAGTGGTTTGAGTGTGGGGAAGGTCAAAAAAAATTATCTCAGATCGAGATAAAATCTTCAGCAGTAGGTTTTGGAGAACTCTCCTGGAACAATATTGCACAAGTTGAAATTCAGCACAGTTTATCACCCACGGACATGTATTGAGTATTAAGTCAAGTTTGATAGCACTAATGCATTTTGACAGATAGACAAACAAAAAGGGTGAATAGGCAGTTAGAGGATTATTTGTGATGCTATGTCTCCAAAGACCAGACTAATTGGATAAGTCATTTGGGACTTGTGGAAATGTGCGATAATAACTCACCACACTCGAGTATTAGGGTGAGTCCATGGGAAGTTATCAATGGGCAAGCTATTGAAGGTTTTGTGGAACTTGGCGTGGCCGAGTCTCATGGAAAGTTACTCGTAGTGGAGGTATTCACGGCAGAAAGACTCAACATTTGGAATCTAGTGAGGGATTCTTTAAAACGGGCTCAATAAAGGCAAATCAAGTATGTGAACCAAAAGCGAGATATAGAGTTCCAACTTGGGGAGAAGGTGTGGCTAACATGATCAACACTCAGCCGAAACTAAAGTGAAGACTATAAGATAGACTTATATAATACACAACTATTTAATAAACAAGGCTATGATACATGTACTAACATCTCAATAGTAAACAGTTATGTTAGATATTACCATCCTTAACTAAGGCACAAAACCATTAAGACCAAGTCAAAATTAGTAAAAGTTCACTACTTTTATAGAGTTTAACAAAATGCCTTTAAAGTATAATTGTAAACTATAAATTTTTCCTTTCCAATTTGCCAACTTATCTCATCTATCCAACCAACATGACCTTGGCCTTAGCTAAGTTCCCTTGCCAAGGTTCCCACCTATTGTATCAGCTCCTACTTGGTTTTACTTGGTTTTAGTTATTCATTGCACGAGCAATGGAGCATTAGCCATCCATCTACGGATTCCCAAATCTTTCCCAATCCCCCTCCTGGAGTTAGATTAGACTTAAAGTTCAGGTACACTTCTTGCAGGTACAAGCAGCCAAACATACCAAGTCTCTAGGTTCTTAACATCCCTTAGTACAACAAGACTTGATCATAGGACTTTGTAAATCCCAAGCTTTAGGTGCAACACTTGCTTTGGGACACTAGGGGGAAACACCGTGGCTTAACGGCTTGATATGGGTACCCCTTACTCCCCCACTTCCATCCTAAAGGAAGGCCCAAGCCCCTAGGAAGGGTGAGGACCAATGAGCCGCAAGATACTTAAGTGGGGCATCACTCCACATGAGATAAGAGCACCACAGTCAATTTCCCTTTTAGGAGTGGGATGTAAGCAACTAATTTTTCCATTTTATTTTAGTCACTTAACTGCACCTCCAACCACTTGGAGGAGTTTCATTCACAACCTCCATAAGTCCTAGTTAGGACTTGGGGCTTGCTAGCCCCGAGAATGGCATCCATGCCACTCAACCTTTGCACTTGGTCCAAGTGCTCCACATGTTTGATCCTATGACCAACACCCCAAGGTACCACTGACATATCAGCCCGTTACATAAGGCTATGCCCATTCACTTTGGTCACACCGGTGGTCTAATGCCACCTGCATCATAGTTCCGTCTCTCAAAGACTGGGCCATCTGTCCGTGAGTGATCATCCTAGATCTACTCCTTAGCATCCTTAGGATGCCCGCAAAGATGGGGAATAGCCTTCCCCGACAACTCTTTTCCAGTCCCCACCAAGTCGACTGAGATACAGCACCTTGCCCAGGAAGCACTGCACATCATTCACACACTTCAGAGTAAGGAACTTTAGAACAGCCATAAGTTTGTCAGGATCAATTTGCAAACCTTCACGAGAAATATGATACCCAAGATAAGTCGTGTCCTTGGACCCAAACACGCATTTTGACCGCTTCAGCTTTAAACTAACGTCCCGTAACTGATCCAACACTTTACACACATCACGAATGTGCTCCTCCCACATCCCCTCTGAGTGAATCAAGACATCATCAATGAAGTCAGCAGTCACCTCTGGCATATCACAAAGAACCTCGTCCATCATCCACTGAAAAGTTGCTGGAGCATTGTTTAAACCAAACGGCATCACCAAGAACTCGTACAAACCAAACGGTGTACGAAAAGCAGTCTTAAGAATATCTTCTTCGGCCATCGGTACTTGCTAGTACGCAGAAGCAAGATCTAGCTTGGTGAACAAACAACTTCGCCCCAAACGATCCAAAAGATCAGCAGTATGAGGAAGAGGGTACACATCTGGGGATCGTCACATTGTTTAACGGATGATAGTCAATGCAAAAACGAATACTCCCATCACAAGATGAGGTTCACATGCCCAAGGACTCCGTGACTTCTGAATAACACCCTTCTCCAACATCTCCTTGACATTTGCACGTAAAATTTTGATCTCCTTGGGTGACTGATGACAAATAGGAACTTTGATTGGATGAGCATCCTCTGTTGGAATCAAATAACATGTCGCAATCTTGGCCCTAGACAATAGGTCAAATTCAAAGAGATCAGAATACTCCTTCATGAGCTGGTCAACCATTGCAACACAAAGACTGTTGGAGGGATCGGAAAAGGGAAGACCAGAACAAGATGGAAACACAGGAGGAAATAGTGGGGGAACAAAAGTAATAGAAAAAGAAGTAGAAGTAGAGGGACAAAAAAGTATGGAAGTGAGAGGAATTGATGAAACATAAGGAAGTATGAGACAAGGGGGAGAAGCCTCAAAGTCACACTTGGCATAATTGCGTTGCAACAATCCATACCAAGAATGAGGTCAAAAGCTTAACTCAGCACCACCTGTAATGACTGCAACTCAAGCTCGAGATCGCCCACACGCACAACCAAGTCTGCCTCATCCCGTGCATATGCATGTGTATGGCCGTTGCCATAAAGAATGAAAACTGGTTTCGCCGCATGACACAAGTGTAAACGGCAACATGTGGCACCAGGTCGAGCAATAGAAGATAAACTCAAACCTATATCAACCAACACGAAGAGAATAATAGGAGACCTCTTGTTATAAAAACAAGCTTTGAAAGTAAACACTAGATGAATCGGTGCTGAGTGAACCCCTTGATGATACTCCTAAAAGAAATATAGAGGGGTCACTGACTTATTCACGCAAGGTCCCCTTGTTACTCGCGCGACTCCTCGTTTCCCCGATGCATCGCAGTGTCCAAACCTTCCACTGCAGCAGCACCAATAGGACGTTGTTGACACCAAGGTCTCCACCTAGGAAATGGAGGTTGCCAATCCGGAAAATGCTGACAGCGCCAATAAGTATGACCAACTTCATCACATGCCCAGCAACAAACATCACAACCACGACCACGTCCTTACCCTTGTCCTTGGACTCGAGTAGCAGCAGCATCAACCTCCATTGGAACAAGACCATCACCCAAAGGTTGGGGAGCTGAAGGATGGGCAATGAGAAGTGGAAGAGGCGACATCTCATAACATTGTGCCAAGCAAAGAGCATCATCAAGGGTGGCGGGAGCAAGTGCATGCACAAGTTCGACAAGATCTTAACGAAGTGCTGGCCACAACATTCCTAGCTTGATCCGCTCCAACATATTTGGCTCCACACGAAGCAAAAGACTTCGAAAACGAATGCTAAATTGCATCACCAACTCAAATGGCCTTTGGCAAAGACAATGCAATTGTTGGAAAGCATCATCAAAGTCGTCGGCATGTTCTAAGGCGCGTTTGAAGACGTCCGGGAGAACACTCCAATCCCCACGAGTGGCTGTGCTCAGACCATTGTACCATTGCAACGCCGTCCTTTGGAGACACGTGGGAAACTTACACAACCGTCGAGCATCATCCCAAGAATGATATGTGGCAATCACCATGAAGTGATTGAACCAATGGTACACATCATCCCCAAGATTCCCGTGAAAGAACTCCAGCCGAATGCAAGGATTACCACCAAGAGTAGAAGGAGTTGTACCATGTGCCGTGAACATCACCATCAACTGAGTTTGGTTGTTCAATTGCAAGCGCATAGCATCAAGCAATTGTACCAACTATTGCTCCAGAGTCAAAGGAGGAGATTGCTGATCTGCCATGAAGACAGACGAAGAAAGAGCAAAAGAAGAGAAACGACAAAAAGCAAGAAAAAAATGGGAGATCTAGACAATGCAAAAAAGCTAGATCTAAACCAAAATCCTGAAAGGGAAGAACAAAAGAAATGGAATGGAAAAAGCTAGATCTAGACAATGCAAAAGCTACATCTAAACCAAAATCCCAAATTCAAACACTCCTTAGGGACAATCAATGTGCCCCTCAACTTCACCAATGTGAGTGCTTGAAATATGGAAAGGGAATATAGAAAATGTGCATATTAATTAGCCCAAAAACCATATCTTATATATAAGAGCGAGTAGTCCGGATTGAAACCAATCCGATGGCTACTAAAATCCCACTACGTTAATATTAGTATATGGTATTGTAGCTGTACACTTAGCCCTCACACATTCAAACAAATTAAGTGGCAAATTAAGTTAATTGTGTTTTAGACAAGATTGTTTAGTAAGGGTTGAGGTTTTGCCTTTTTCTTGAAATATATTCTAAGAAACAGCATATTCAAAAAACAATCCTTGATTATAGTGCACCTTATTTCTCTCCCTTTAAGCCAACCACAAAAACGGTAATTACTTGATGAAAGAGCTCTTAGTGGTTATTGTATCCCCATATCTCCTAAAATTCCAAAGATCTATAGTGATAGTATATCCAAATTTCATTCCATGATCACATGCACTATATCAACAAAATTCATAAGCAATCATTAATTGCAAAATAATTAATAACCACTCTTTAGTTTACCTTCATAAGACCAAACACTATAGTCATATTATTGACTCCTATATTTGTTTAACAAAAAGGTAACACTCTAAATATAATAGCCAATAACTTTGAGCATGTTTGTTTTGTGGATCATCTTTCTGATCGCACTGCACCGTTGCGAGCGTTGCTGAAATCATCAACGTCATCTTTCATTTGGTCTTTAAATTGTGAGTGGGCGTTTGTGGATCTCAAAGAGCTGTTGACAACTCCTTCAGTTTTGGCTTATCCTGACTACACTCGACCTTTTATTTTGCGCGTAGATGCTTTTGATATTGGTCTTGGAGGTGTGTTGATGCAAGAAAGCCCAAGTGTGCCTGGTCAGCGTCATCCTATTGCATATATAAGCTGTACGTTACAACCAACAGAGATGAACTACTCCATGACAGAGAAGGAGTGTTTAGCGGCAGTTTGGGGTTTCGAGAAACTTCATGCATATCTATATGGTTCTCGGATGTTACTTGAAGGTGACCATGCTGCCGTTACTTCATTATTGAAGAGGAAGAACCTGGTTGGTCATACGGCTCGGTGGGCTTTGAAGCTTCAGATATATGATTTTGATGTTGTTCATCGCCCAGGCAGTTTTATGGCTGATGCTAATGCCCTTTCTCGAGCTCCTCTTCTTTCTCCACTCTCTTCTCATATTTCTGACGAGCCTGTTATTCCAGCCTCTATGGATTTTCTAGATAAGGATTCTGTGCTGTTGGCAGTTGTTGTACTTGACATTCAGTGTCCACAAGGCGAAGAGCAAGATTTACCTTCTCTTGATGAAGTTCGCAAGGCTCAAAAGATTGAGCTATGGATTCGAAGGCTTCGAGATGCATTTGAGAATCTTACATCACTTGTTGATGACTTGCCTTTCCGGCATTTACATTCTTAATATCGCCTTGAAGTTGGCCTTCTTTATTTTGTGGGGACAGATCTTGATGATCATTTACGGCTGATGGTGCCTTTTATCTTTATTCTGCGGTTTCTCCATGCCTACCATGATTCTCTTGTTCTAGGTGGGCATATGGGACATCATTGTGTAACCGAGAAGCTACGCAGGTCTTTCTATTGGCCGGAGATGTGACGTGATATTATCCAGTATATACATAGCTGCGTTTGGTGCCAAGCTCGTAATACTCACTCTCGGGCTGCAGAAGGACAGTTGGAGTCAATTGTAGTTTCCCATCCATTTAAGTTGGTGGCATTTGATCTTATGGGACCTTTTCCACAGTCGACTGCTGGCAATGAGTATGTTATTATTGCTTCTGACTACTTGACTCGTTGGGTGGAAGTTGGTGCTCTTGCTAGCGGCTCTACAACTGTTGTTGGATACTTCCTTCTCAATCGAGTGGTGTTCCAGCATTCTTGTCCAGAGCGGATTCTTTTAGATAATGGTCCCACATTTATGGCTGAGGCATTTCATGTTTTGATGTCTCGGTTGGGGATACGTTACACTTTCACGAGTGCTTATCATCCACAATCAGACGGTTTGGTGGAATGGCTCGTTCGGACATTCAAAGGGATGATTGCGAAGTATGTGAACTTTCAACATTCGAATTGGGATGGTTATTTGCCGTATCTTTGGTATGCCTATGTCACAGGGGTGCAAAGTTCTGTTGGTGCTTCACCATATAAACTCCTATATGGTCATGATCCAATATTACCAACGGAGTTGGGTTTACCTTCGCAATTGCCACGAGCTGCGAATACTAGGTTGTAGGATTAGTATTTGACAAGCATTCTTCCATTTGTCCAAGCAAAGTCTATCGAACATTTAGAACGCGTACAAGTGGGACAACAACGGCGTTACAACTCCCATCATCGTCCACTTGCGGAGTACAAAGTGGATGATTTGGTGTTAGTCTGTTTTCCCCATCTTACAATACATGGTTTATCTAAGGGGCTCCTTGTGTAGTGGAAAGGACCATATCAGGTGTTGCAGCAAGTTGGACCACAAGTTTATGAGGTTCGACATGACGTCCAGCAGGCCAATCCTCTAGAGATTGTGCATGTACAGATCGATGGATCTATGGGTGATATTAACTACTCCTGATCCCTTTGTATGAAGCGTTTCAACCGGCCTCCTCCTGACATTCCTCCCGATCCTGGCCCATCTACAAAAGAACCCTGATAATCTTCCATTATTTCAAAAGGAGGGGATGATATGAAGGCCAAGTGTATGGCTATGATACCGTATACTAATATTAGTGTAGTGGGATTTTGGTAACCATCGGATTAGTTTCAATTTGGACCACTCGCTTTTGTATATAAACTAGAGTTTTTGGGCTAATTGATATGCATATTTTCTGTATTCCCTTTCTATATTCCAAGCACTCACAAATGCTAATATAGTTGTTAATGTGCTTCACATACAAGCCCAAGTGCAAACTAGTGCAAATGGAATATTTAAGTCCATCTTATGAGCCAAGCACAAGGTCATATAATATGGTACAAAAAGATAACCAAATTTCATACATAAGAATGCAAAGTCATAACATTCAAATATATACCCACTCGGATCATTGTTTTTATCTCTTCATATATAATAAGATTAGTTGGCCAATCTCAAATCCAATTTACCTTTGGTTAGGGTCCAACTCTGCTAGTTAAATAGAGGAATCACACCATATATTAAGGTTGTTAAGAAATTATCTATAAAGGTTCAAATATAAAAAGAAAGGGCCCATGAATAAGAGTGCACACTCTTTTTAATTAGTTAAAGGTCTTGTTATATTATGTCCACCAAAATACTCTTGTTATCGTATGTTATATTTTGGTTCTATTCAATCCTATTATCTATTTATAGAAAGTGTCTAAATTTTCTTGGGCATATTTATGGAATATAGAGATTATTTTGTCCAAATTTACAATCTAGCACCATTTTATAATATTTAGTAAATAGGGGGGGGCGCGGGAGTTCCAAATGTATAGTAGGGATAATGGATAAATTAAATATAGCCATAACATAGTCTAGGTTTTGTTTGTATACCTATCCTTGTTTTGTGTTTTCATACCTACTAACTAGTGGAATACTTATATCCTCACATTAGGCCACTAGTATAGTAAAAATAGTGCCAAATTCCATTTGGCTCCATTTTGCATGTAGGATATTGGATGGTCTAGGATTGCTTTAATGTTGCTCTATGCTCTTGCTTCTTCACTCTTTGAGTTGAACGCTTAAGAGTTATTTTGTGCTTTAGTCCTTTTGCTCTTTGGCTATATACTCAGAAATTTGGCTGTATACTGTCATTTAGTGGCCAAGGTAGTGAAAGTTGAGTTCCACTCCATTACCTTGGCTTATTTGTCCAAAAGTTTGATTCTACTCCATAGTTATTTTATGATAAATTATTATAGAGTAAAAGGTGGAAACCATATGCACTACTCAAGCACAACAATAGTAACAGTAGTAGCAAAGAAATAATAGGTGAGAGTGCTTGTGGTCATGGTAGTAGAGGGTGGGGATTTCCAAGTTCGAGAAGAAAGAAGCTTTAAACAAAATGACAACATGAGACAATTTCTACAAAAGTTTTACTATGATGAAATAACTTTGATGATTATTTAGTATGCAACCTAGCCCTAATTAGTAGTGGAGAATCAACTGGAGTGAGACACTTAAATAGGTTGAGACAACAACATTATTTTATGACTTCTTCTAAAAATTATGTTATGAAATTATGTCTTTGCATTGCAATTTATAAAAGAAAATGAGGAAGATAGCTAGAGTGAGTTGCTATCTTGAATCTAGCTTTGAGCTTATATCTTCAAGATCTACATATTGTGCAATCTTATAATTGCAACACCACAAAAACAACTTGTGAGAGAGGAAAGGATCTATGCAAAGTTTGTTTGGGTTCATTGGGACATTTGCAACAGGTGTGAGGCTGAGGTAGATCATTTTTATTGAAATTTGAAATAGAGAACTTTATATAATAACTACTTTTTCTTCTTATTGATTGTATTTATTTTTAGCTACTAGCATAGAAATTCAATCCAAGCTCCTTACAAGTTGTTAGACAATCTCATCATCTTCTCTATTATATATATTATAATTGTATATATAGTTTGTTTATTATATTTTTCATAAAACATTTCATTATAATGAATTTATTTAGAGCATAATATATGGTTTGACGAGTGTGATTGCCATAAAAAATTATTAGGAAACTTAGCATGATAAAGAACTAAATTACAATCATTTTGAACAGAAAATATTACTGATAATATGCAAAATTGTTGATTTCTGCAATAAGTATTACTGGTCCATATTATTTTCCTTCTATGATATAAAACTAAATTACCATCTATTTGTAACACTAAAATGCAGTTATATAAATTAAAATATGAAGTGTTTGTTTCCCAGATTTTTTTATTTTTAGAGAAAAAAATAAGGTTGCAGTTATATTCTAGAAGTAGGTAATTTATTTTATTTGGTGAAATTAAATAATTGTTTGTAGATAAAATTGATCCAATATACATAGTATTTAATTCTTGAAGACAATTATATACACTATAGATAGAAATATTACTTTTTATATATTTAATAGATAATAAAAGCTCTGTTCTTCTAATAAGTGCATATTGTATTTTATATTTTGTATTCTCTCTTTCAAAAAAATCTGATAAATTTTGATATAATTCATCTATACTACTATCAATAATATTATAAAATGCCCGTATCATATTTGTACCTATAAAATCTACTCCTTCTATAGAACATTCTTCTTTAATTTTAATTATTAAATTAATTGTTCCTTTTGATGTAATTATTTCCATACTATCTGAGTAAAATGATGAATATTTTTGTTTATGCTTGATTTTCTTAATTAGACTATATGTAGTTGAGATCACTGTTGATATATCTTGTGCATTTAAAATTCTAAGATTTCCGAATTTTGAAAAATACTTTGGTGCTATAGTCATATATATATTCATAAGAAGAAAAATCATAAATAGAAATGAACTTTTTTTTATGCTAAATACTATCATATCTAAGAAACTTAAAATATAGAGAAGATGGCTTTGCTTATTTATAATACTAAATACTTCTTAACAGCTACATTATGTTACTCTAAGGATGCCAAATGTTTAATTCATAGAAGAAAACTATTTTTATTATTTAATAGTATAAACTATGTAATATAAATAAGTTTTTTATTTATTATAAATAAAAAATATTTATATACTTGATATTTATAATTTGTTTCTTCTAATTTATGTTTACATTTTGATGTTATTTTTATAATTAATTTTTATTGTTACTTATAGTTATATTTTTTGGGCTATGTTTTTAGAGAGTCAGAGTTACTTTGGCATTTTATGACGATTGACACAATGTGTTGAGAGTTTTTTCTTAGGGTCTCCTTAATTGTTATTGGTGTACCTTAGGAATTTCCTGTGCTTCCTCAATTACTTCATTATGATCAATTCCATCCATTGTACCATATCAAACTTCCACAATTGTATAAATAACATAAAAATTTCTAAGAGCATACATTTCTTCAGCAAAATTTTAGAATCTTATGCATTAACAGCATGCATCCTTCTCCCATTGAACAACTTTCAACTGTTATATTGCATATCTGTCAATAATCATATAATTTGAAAATGAATTGCTAAGTTCTTTTCTTATATATGTTCACCTTAAAGACCAAGATGGTGTGTGTATAACTATGTCAATGAATTAGTCAAGAGTTTTACCATAGGAATGGACCACATGAAATATATACTACTCTTCACCTTGTTTTGGAAGAGAGTGTGGAACTCTATCAAGCACTAAAAAGCTTCATAGCAATAGCTATGAAGAGGAGGATTGCTTTTGAGGAACAAATGTTAGGCTTAAAGCAAGAGTACCATGATATCTAGATGTTGCTAGCAAGGAACAAAGAGCTTATGCAGGAGACTCAAGTTGCTCTTAAGTATGCTTTAATTTCGAAGTACATGCCAATTTTCTTCAGGGATTTTGGATATGTGATACTTCTCAATAAGTAGATTAATGAATTCTTTTGGGAGACATGCAACAATGATCTAGTGGAAGAGTTGTCAGATGAATAGGAGGCTGAGGCTAGGAAACCTCCATCACTCAAGAGGAAGATAGAGACTTACAACCTTGTAAGCAAAAGTAGTAACATCTAAGTAAGAGGCCATCAAGACCAAGGCTCATATCCAAGAGAAGTAAGAGGATGATGAGTTTTGGTCTTCAAAAGAGGGATTAGTATTGGAGTATATCATATGTAAAGGTGGCATTTCAAATCACTGAGCCCTTAGAAGGCCAAGAACAATATTGCTATGAAGCAAATGCTTATGGAGGAGGCATTTAGGGAGATTCCTAAATGCCTCTACCACCACTCAAAGAAGTTGTGGAATGTACTGAGAATTGTTGGATAGATTATTTTATTTCCAAATATGATGGTACAATTATATATGGGGTTGAAAAAGTAGAATGAGGCTTCCTCCAGCATCAAGACATGTAAGGGATGTAATGAATATGCAACAAAGGTAATGTGTATAATGCAATAGCATTGAATCTAGGGTGGCAATAGAGTGGCATAGCTATTGCCTAAGATTAGGGGTATGTGATAAAATGGCTAGGTGGTACAAAGGATCTTTCCTAGTGGGCATCTATGGCTAGAATGTGGGGTTATGGTGAAAGGGCCAAGCTTCAACCATGTATTTCAAATATTTACTAGTGTTTAATAATGATTTTTAAAACTTTGACAAACTTTAAGAATGAACCAAGGTTTGAGTATAATTTAGTATATAAGTTCAATGATAGTCAACAAGCAAGAAATAGGCTATTGCCTAACAAGGCTCAAGTGACAAGCAAGAGCTTAATAAGCCTCAAGCAAAAGGCAATTGTATATCAAGGCTCATACAATAGGCAAAAGCCTAATGAGACTTAGAGGCAATGGATAATAAGTGATACTCTAAGGATAGGTTCTAGATTTAATCATCCACAAGGTGTGCTAGCTAAATATAATTATCACTATTATTATTGATGGTGATGACTGATCTGGTGAGTCTAATATATTATATAAATTAGGACCTTTGTTGTAAACCTTTAAATTGAATCGACATTAGTCATAGCTCATTTCTCAAATTCTCAAATTCCTTTGTCTATGTGTAACCTAGAGTTCTAGCAAGGAGTCTTAACAATTTGCTATTTGCTAGAGTCCTTTAATCCTTTTTTATTCATAGTGGCTTTCTTTATGGGATGACAAGCTTTATGTTTTTTTTTATTAAGGTGTTATTATAGTTAACTTTTGTTTGCATTTTTGAATCATTGATGGGTGTGAGAAGATTCATTTACCCAAGATCTTTTCTTCTTGGCTTCAATCTGTCAAATCTATTATGTTTGGTTGAAATTTTTTTATGTGGCTTTATATTCAAGATTTGTAACATGCAAGTGCTCAACTTTTCACCCAGCCCTAAATTCTATTTTTATGCTTAGGCACAAGCTTAAGCACAGATGACACTAGCGATAGTGGCCTAGGCATTAGTGACACATCAAGTACTAAAGATACATCAGGTGACTAGACTCTCACACCAAAAGGTCTTGTGATTTTTTATCCTCCTCTTGTCCTCCTCCCTTGCAAGCATGCAAATATCCATGAGAAAAGTGGGGTTAGATAGTTAGGAGGATACCAAATAGGAATGAATTTTTATGGTTAGTATTTCTAACTATGAATCAAGGAGATATCATTGTATGATTGGAAGTTGGTCTAAAATGAATGGAAGATTTGAATAACTACCTTTTTGATTTTTATTTTCTAGTTCTTCTTCTTCTCTTTATTATCAGACATAAGTAAGTGCAAACTAGGCTATAGAGGCCATTGAATTCATCCCCTCATCCTTTAAAAGGGGGATACTATATGGAATCTGAGCTTAGACATAACAATAGCAATAGGTGATAATATAAGGATAGATTCTAGACTTAGTCATTAATGATGTGTGTTAGCTAAATAAATTATTAAATAGTGATGGCTAATCTAGCAAGTCTAGTGTATTATATAGGACCCATGTTATAAATCTTTGAATCAAATTAATGTCAGTCATGGTTCCTTTCTTGATGTCTAGAATTTATATATTTGAGTTCCTCTTGATCTAAGTAAATATATAAGTATGAATAAATGGGTGTATGGTGCTATATCTCACTAGAAGAAAGGTATATAGGCCTTCTATGCTGTATCCTCCCACACTCTTAGAATATTCCTAAAATCTCACTCTCTTCAAGGTGTATTACAACAGACAACCACAGGTAGATCAAGTAACTGTTTGGTGCTAACTGGTTTCCAGGAAATAGCTAATTGGAATCTTTGATAGAGTCAAACTATACAATAAGAAAAGAGAGAGAAAAAGTGGAAAAAATATGAAGAAAAACTAGTGAGAAAGAAGAAAGAGAGAAAGACTAAAGAAACAGATAGGAAATGCCTTAAACTTTTGGTAGATGACTAAAATTTTAAAGGAGATCATCTTTATAATATAAGTCTAGAAAATTATAACCTATTCATGAAGAAGGTTTCAATTAAGTAGATGCCACCATTGGGGAAAATTAATATCCTCAAAGCTCACCTTTAGCCTTGATTGTGTATATGTGTCAATGTGAAAACTAAAATTTGATACTAAACACCCCTTGAGAAAAATGTTGATGAATTGAAATGGTTGTCTAAAATGGTAAAGTCCTTGAAAGTTATAAAAACTTGTCCGAAAAACTTATTTGAACCTTGGGGAAATACTCCAATAAAAAGAGAGTCAACCTGAATCCCAATATAAAAGCTACATAAAGTAATGAAAAAAAGTGTAAGGAACAAAAGGGAATAGTTTGTCCATTAAGGTTTAAATATAAAAGGAAATTATCTATATATAAAATGCACTTTTTAAAAAATTTGTTGAATGTTTTAGCATATTTAGTTAAAGTTAAGCTAAGTAGTACTAGACTAGGTGACTTTCTAGGAATTTAAATTCAAAAACTTATATTTGGTATTAGAGGGGTCTTATATCCAATTCTATTATTTAACTAAAATAATCACAAATTGTTAATTTTGATATTATATTTGGTATTAGAGGGGCTTTATATCTAACTCTATTTCATAGTTATTTAGTTTTCATTCATAAGAGCATGACCTTATTAAGAAGTGTAGTGAATTGTAAGCAATCAAAAGGAATGCCAAAAACCAAACTAAAAAGTTTTTAAATAATGACAGAAACTCCTTTGCTTATGCCATTTTTTATCAACACATTTGTTATAACTAATTTGAGTATTAAAAGGATGGCCCCTACTCCAATGTTCACCACTATGGGAATGGAGGATAAAACTTCAAGCTCTATAAGAGGTGGGGGAATCTTCAAAAAGTGTTAAAGGTCTTGGTAATCCATCAAAAACTATTCTAAATTTAGTTAGGCATTTGTAATGGCCTTTATAAACTCAATAAGTATAAATTTATTTGTCATAGTTATGAGCTTAAACACAATATTTACAATGTCCTTAAACTCCAAGCTAAAACTTAACATCTTTTGGCTATTGCTACTTATTATAACTTATAAATCTATTAGAAGCTAAGAAAAATTTCTAGTAAGACATACCTATAATAGAAAGGATTTGGTAGTTTATAATATTTTATTGAGGTATTTGTTGTGATAGTAAGTTATACTTCTAATGCTAAATCATCATTAAGCATTGCAACTAAAGATTCACAAGTATAATATGGTTATGTGACACAAACCTTGCTCCTATAAAGTGTGTGAAAGTAATAGAATTGGAATTTTAAGAGGTGGATTTAACTATTAATTAATTTTCTCTTCCATAAAAGATTCACATGGGTGAAGAATAATGGGGGTCTTGATAGCTAAAATATTTACAACTAATGCTACTATATTGAAAATACAAAATCCTAAAAACTTCATTTCATCTCTCTCCTCTTAAACCAACTACAAAAATGGGTAATTGCTTGATAAAATAGCGTTTAGTGGTTATTTTATTCCCATTTATCTCCCAAAGTTCCAAGGATTTACTGTGATAGTATATCTAAATCTCATCCCATGATCACATGTGTTATACTCATCCCCCCTTCAAAGATATCAATGTTTTCATTAACTATTGACTAACAACCCCTACTGAGCCAACTATATTGAATCTACCAATTCTTCCATTATGTAGACAAATTATTCCATGTGAGGCAATTAATCATCCACCTATACCATAGTCCCACGGTGGATATCTTCATCTGTGGATACTCCACCAAAAGGAAAGACATATGCATGGATGCCTAATACATGCAATTTCAAATTTATAAACAGAAATATACTTTGCTCAAAGGTATATTATATTACCTTGCCCGTGTCATTTGCTTCGATACCACATGTAGCGCATCTTATTTCTCTCCCTTTAACTAATTAGAAAAGGGGCAATTACTTAATGAGAGAGCCTTTAGTGGTTATTTTATCTTCATTTATCCCTACAAGTTTTAAGGATCCACAGGGTTAGGAAAATTTAAATTTCATCCTATGATCACATGCACTATTTACACAAC
>NW_003314284.1:1572433-1660413 GCF_000143415.4 Selaginella moellendorffii | reverse complement strand
TCCTTCTAAGGTTTTTGAATTTACTTGAAGATAACACTAGAACATAGAACATATAAGAAGAAAGTAAAAATTTGTTATCAACAAATGTTCTCATAAAAATATTTAAAGCAAACAAATGTTAAGATCTCAATCTAGGGACAATAAACTTAGTTTAGAATAGCTCAATAAAAATCTCTAATGCATTGCATGTAGCAACGCTTGGTTTGCTTAATACTAGTGTTATTATTACTTATTAATCCAATTAATCAAATAAAGTTTATAATTATAAGCATGTTTGTAATTTATATATACAAGATTAATTTTATTGCATATCAACCATTAGATGGTAGAATAAAAAAGAATATACTAGAAAAGGTTTAAGAAAGTTTATAAATTATAAACATGTTTATAAATTATAAATACAAGATTAATCTAAATGAATAACAACTGTTAGATGGTAGAATATCCTAGAATATCCAAGCATATTCTAGGTATATCCACTACCATCCCAGTCCCCCTATAAGTTTGCTTAAGCAAACCAAAAATAAAATTGAAAATACTAGCTAAAAAATGTGTAAAACCTCCCAAAAATAACATGAGCGAAAAGAGATAAGATCTTTATTAAAAAAAGCACCAAAATTACTCAAAAAAATTGTCATTGAAATCTTTTTAGAAGTGAAAAAAAAAACCAAGAGAGTGCCTTTAAAAATCACAAGACAAAGAGAAAAAATTATTCAAAACCCATGATAATAAAAGGTAAGTGAAATTTACTAGAAGAAAGATTAAATGATGCAAAAGACAATTGTCAGAAACCTCAAAGATAAATCATTCAAATGCAAGAAAGAAAATTAAAAAAAGTGGCTTATGGTAAGTTTGCAAATATACCTCATGGACATCAAAATAAAATTCTCTTTGCTTATCACAATCTTTGTGCCAAATCCAAAGATTTTTTATTCCAAACAATAGAGAATAACAAGATTTACAAACCCATTCATTCAATTTGTCAAAAAGAAGATAAATAAAGCATAAGAATAAGATTTGCAGTCGTGAGTAAAGCCAAAGAAAAGTAAAACAAAATAAAGGAAATTCACTCATTTGACTCCTAGGGTTAACTATGCAAAGAATCCCTAAAAGGAAGAAAATTGTACTTAAATTTCCCTTATTGTAACCCAAAAAAAAAAAAGAAAAACATGAAAATCTAGCTAAGAATCAACCCATCCTACTGCACCACTTACTCTTGATGTGCTCAAAGAGAATAAAACAATTCAAGCAAAGATGCTAAGTATAAATGAATTAGTATATGCTTTGAGAAGAAAGGTATATACCCCTGTAATTGAGGGTAGTGGGTAGCACAAGTGAAAACAAATTACATGTGGGTAGCACAAAGTGAAGACACATTAAATGTGGCAGAGCTGGCCTACCAACTACTTCAACCTACTATAGGACTACAGTGCAACCATCAAATCAAGGAACTCCATCAAAGAGTTTTGGGATGAAGCAATACCAGTGGAATTCGGCCATTATAATGCAAAAACCAGACAAGATCAGGCACCCATACATCAAGTTGATGGAACGATTCACCTAAGTCGGAGAAAAGAGCACTCTCACGGTCAAGATTTCATAAGGCAATCTGTACAAAGCCGGTAAAACTTTCTGCAAACTAGTTGCTCTTCCCCAAAAAAGATCACGACATTTTCAAAGATTCTGAAGCAAAGATAGACCTGGACGCTATTTGAAGTGTGATTGGAGAAAAAGAATGATTTCCATTTCGAAGTATGCTTCTAGCAATCTGCAAGAACCATTGCAGCGAGAAAACTTACCTGTCGAAGTTTCACTCGAAAACCCTGTCTCCGCTGGCGTATTTACAAAACACTGCGGCGCTGAAGACACAGAGAACCGCCGGAAGCCCGAAGACGAGCCTCCAGCTGCCAAGATCCGCCGGCCCCTGGCTGGACGATTGCAGAATCCATCCCGTCAGGTTGACGCCAACAATCCCCGCAAAAGTCCCAGCAGTGTTGGAGATCCCCATGACGATCCCAGCGTACCTGGGAGCAATGTCCATGTGGTTGACAGCAAAGCCAGCTCGTCCCAGCGCCAAGGATCCCAGTATCACCGACGAGCAAACTATCGCGCTCTGGACGGAAGAGATCTTCGGCATGATTCCCAGCCCAGCAGCAGCGACCACAAACCCCACGCCGTTGATCCACTTCCTGGTGTGAGCTACGTTCATGATCTTCCGGGTCACGAAGTAGTCCGCCACCAGTCCCCCCACATTGGACATGACGAACATCACCACGTATGGCATCGTCTTGGAGGCTCCCATGTGTTGCAAGCCGACGTGAAGGCCCTGATCGAAGTACGTCGGCAACCAGCTCATGAGGACGTAGAGAACGTAGTGGAACGTATAGTTGTTGACGACGATCGCCCACACCGGCAAGCTCTGGAGGATCTTCTTCCAAGGAATGTGGGTTCTTGATCGAGCAGCAGTAGCAGCAGCAGCAGCGGAAATCTCTAGCCCGCCAACCTTCTTCCAGTTCTCTTTCGTAGCAGCCGCCAGCAATCCATTCTCCTCGCCAGCCTTCACGGAATGGATGCTCTTGAGCTCGATGTCCGCCGGAGCTCCAAACCCCGCCGCCGAGGCCTTTGGATGCTCCGAGAGTGGCGGATCTGTCGAGTAGAAGTGCCAGAAGATCGCCCAAGTGAGGCCCATGAGAGCTTCCATCACGTAGACCGCCCGGGGGCCGCTCCAATGGACGAGCTCCGGGAGGAAGAGCATCCCAAACGCGGCCCCGAGATACATCCCCGACGTGGTGAGAGAGACCGACCTGGATCGCTCGTGAGGGGGAACCCACTGCGCCAGGACGGTGTGGACCGATGGGATGATGAATCCCTGCGCGACGCCGACGAGCACCCGGATCAAGATTATCACGGCGCTGTTGTGGCGCGGATCGATGGGCGTCGCGATGCACGCCAGCGTCCACGCGAAGAATGACCAGAGAAGGACCCTGCGGCCGCCGATGCGCTGCGCGACCCAGCCCCCCGGGACCTGGGAGATGGAGTAGCCGTAGAAGAAGGCCGAGAGGAGATTACCCTTGGATTTCTGCGTGATCCCGGCGGAATTGGCCGCGGCCGTGTAGGCGATGGAGAATCCCGTGCGCTCCACATAGCACACGGCCGTGCACACGAAGGTGAGCAGCACGATGATCCGGCGCTGGGGCCATTTCGACGACGCCATGCTTACATTTCCTTGCGGAATCTCTCCCCGATCTGTGCGCCTTGCCTGGATCTACCTAGAATGAGGAATGCATTGGCGCTGTGATCTGTCCGCCATAGCCGAGCTTTCCCTCGATGTTTTAGGGTTTGACTTTGAAATAAAGCTTACGTGGATGCCACGTGCTAGACAGGTCACCCGCCACGCTGGCTGCGCGCCAAAACTGTGGTTTAAACGAAAGGGCATTGCATTTTTAGGGCGGAAGCGTTTTGTTGAAGAGGGCGGCGATGAGGCGATCCCATGTAAGTGTCTCTCTTGGAAAGATCTCACGGCTTCTCTCAGCCGCCTGGAAGGGCTAAGCTCAAATCGCTCAAATCTGGAGTGTCCAAGTCCTGGAAGAATGCAATGTGTCGCGTCATCGTCCTCGTCTTGGTCGATCTGTTGATGTCGTCAAGACAAACAAAGGGAAGTCTTTCTGATTTCTTTTCTGGAGCTCCAGGCTTACGATCCAGTTGCTTGCTCTACATTCCAAGCGAGTCCGTATGGATGTGAGTTCACAGAAGATTTTGCGTTTCTGTCTTTCTCACTGTGAATTTCCTTTGTCTTTTTTGCTGTTCTTCAGTGACCATTCCTGACATCAAGCGAAGGTTTTGCATCACCCATGCTGTAAAGAGATACTTTCCTCAAGGGCATCACGACAATTTTGTCGACGGTGGAGTATGTATCAAATTTCTCCTCTTTGAAAGTTTATTTTGTTCTTAAGCGGAACCTCCTTTTTGTTTTTCTTTCCATGTGTTTAGTGTCGTATCCGAGATTCGTCGCCGCCAAAGAGAACATCCGGGAAGCACATAATTCCTGGCCCCCATCGCTGTTCCGGTAAGTTACGTTCGGTAAAATTTCCATGATCTTGTAAAATTTTCCCCGCAGTGACGCAGCGAAACGTGATAAATGGAACAATTGATGCCAATGATTTGGTGCGCCGGCCAAACAGACGAGGACCCCAGCAGCTATTCCCGATTTCTCACTACAACGAAGACATCATTGCCGGGAGATTTCATCCGAAAGAGACGGTACGCTACCTAAGTTCTTCCAGACCCGTTTTTGTGACGAGGGTCTCCTTGTTCGATCCAGAAATGGGATAGGAATCTCACGCTTGGCTACCCCGCGTTTGATCGAGAAGAAGTTCGTGAGAACTTGGTGAGAGGTAAACAGGTACGCTACCAGAGCTTCCTCGTCCTTTTCCATTTTGTTTCTGCGATGCTTCTCGTTCCTAGATTTGACTGATTGTTTCCAATCTCTCGCCTCGTTTGGACAGGCCTCGCGTGAACACGCCGCTCACAGGCAGCGGACGCACGCAGTATTGACAGAGTACCTGTATGATGCCAGAGACAGAGCCGGCGACGTTTTCAACAAAGACGAATTCACCGGCAGACGCGTAAGTTCTTGACTGGATCATTGTTCTCCTTGTCTCATGGAATTGATTCATAAAAAAAAAAATTATTTTTTGCAGCAACTATGGGCTTCTACACATTGAGAGTTTCAAAGTCATCCATCGATTTGCCACGAGATAAACGCTACACTCGTCTCATCGATCTACAATGTAGACTCTTTTTCTATGTTGTGAATATACCTGAATCTACCACGTGGTTGGTCCGCATTCCCCCGCCGGGGTTCGTACAATATTCCGTCGATTGGTCCTCTTCTTTGCAAGTGTAGACTTTTAGGGTTCTTTATTTTCTTTGCTAATGCGATGCGATCACTGTGGCGACAGCGGCAATCTTCCATCCTCCCGGCGTCCGATGCGCTCGATCCGATCACGCCACAGCAGCAGCAACAGCGTCAGCGCTCCTTGATCCGATTCTCTCACGTCGCATCGCATTTGCGCATTCTCTCCCTTGCGCCAAGCCAGGACGCCCGTCTGTAAATCGTGCGTGCCAGGGTGCCGGCGCATCGGATTTTTTCCAGTTTTTTTCCCAGGCAAGTCGGACATGTCCTTCTTTGATTAGATTCGCATTTCCCTAGTCATATATATTTTTTAGTGTCTCGGACCTTGTCATTTCCCCGGCAACTAGAGATTCCTTGCTCCATTTGCATAGTCCTTTTCCCTGGCACTACTTTATCGCCGAGTGGTTTGATATCTCTCCCTGTCGCCGGGTTGGCAGTGTTTGCGAGCAACTTCCACTTGCCTTCCCGGTGATTGGGTCCTAGTTGGATCTTCTTAGCTAGCACTAGGTAGTTTGATTCCCAAGCAAGCACGCATCTATTTTTCTGCGGTTTTCGCGTTTTTTTTACCTTGTGGGCGAGCTTAAATTCTCGTTTCCTTACACTAAGATGTTGCCCTCTTCCAGGAGTTCTAGCTAGCGAGCGAGAGCGAGAGTGAGCAAGCGAGCGAGCAGCTGCTACGACTGCTGCTCGACGCAGCCGGTGCTGTTTAGCTGAGGAACAATGGAGCAGAAGTATGTCATGTGGTCGACCATCGGACTTGGGCTTGGTGTGGGGCTCGGACTCGGCCTTGCTCGTTCGAAGTCTTCCCCGAATGTGGCCTCTGCTGGAAGGCAGCTGCAGCAGCCGGATGTCTTAGAGCTGGAGCTCTTGAGCCAGATAATTGATGGGAAGGACAGTGGCGCTACTTTCGACGAGTTCCCTTACTATCTCAAGTATGTATCACTTGTGTTGGAGCTTTGCTTGACTTGCAATTTGTGTTGACCCTCTCGTTGCGTGACTTGTTGGTGTTTTGCAGCGAGCAGACGCGAGTTCTTCTTACGAATGCTGCTTACGTTCACCTCAAGCAAAGGGAGTTCTCCAAGTATACGCGAAATCTCTCACCAGCGAGTCGGACAATACTCCTGACTGGGCCGGCAGGTAAGACTTCCGTTTTTCTCCTCTTTTCCCTTGAGTGCCAACACGCTTTTGTTTGGAGGTGCCGAGGCCTACCAGCAGATGCTTGCGAGGGCTCTGGCTCACTATTTCGAAGCTAAACTCTTACTCCTTGACGTTTCCGACTTCGTCTCCAAGGTACCAAGCTCTTCTTTATAGACGAGAATATTCAAGCAAAATGTGGATGTTTCAGGTTCAGAAAAAGCACGGCGATGTGAAATTTTCTTCTGAGGTATAGCTTTTTGTGGTTCCCCATTTTTGAATCTGATAATTATTGTCTGGTTCACAGCCATTGCCTGAGGTTTTGTTTCGAACTGTAAGCCAGTTCGCCAGTAACGTCGGAAGCTTAGCAACACAAATCACAAGGTCATCAGGCGAAAATGCCTCAGATGCTCAAAGGTCTTCATTTTCTTCTTTTCCCGGGAAAATTATTCACATGCGTGTTTATACAGTAATACATCTCCTAACAAAAGTCCAGAAAAGTCGGGAAAAGCTCCAGAAGGTCGGACATGCATTCCACATTTTTTATATGGCAGCCTAATGTTTTGTTCTCTTGCAGCCTTGCCTTTGCGTCGGAGTAATTCCTTGGGACTATTTGAGGAGAAGTCACTGTTTAATGCATTGTTCAAGGTTTGCATAATGAATGCTGTTGCAAATGTTGTAACTTCTTCTACAGGTTCTCGCATCCGTTTCTGGGTCCAGTCCGATCGTCCTCTACTTGCGTGACGTAGAGAGACTTGTGTCGAGAGGCCCAAAGACATACTCTCTGTTCTTGAAACGTTTGAAGAAGCTTTCAGGCCCAATTTTAGTGTTGGGATCAAGGATAATGCAAACTAAGGTACAAGTCGTTTGTATGTGTTCTTCTGCATCTAAAGCGTTTCCGGCAGGACTCTGAAAGTGTAAATGAGAAGTTGGAGCACCTGTTTTCATACACCATCAACATTAAACCTCCCGAAGACAATGCAGTTCTTGTCAGCTGGAGAAGTCAGCTAGAAGAAGACATGAAAACAATTCAAGCTCAAGACAACCGAAATCACATTTTAGAGGTAATAACATAATGAGGCTAAATATGCAAACCAGAATCATTCCCTGTCCAGGTTCTCGGTTCGAATGACGTAGAGTGCGACGACCTTGGATCCATTTGCTTCAGTGACACGATGCTTCTTAGTAACTGTAAGCTGAAAGAGTCTCTTTGCCTTCTCTCATAAGAATGTCTTTGATTTTTTTAGACATTGAAGAAATATTGGTTTCGGCGATTTCCCATCATCTAATGAACACAGAGCAACCAGATTATCGCTCAGGAAGGCTTGTACTTTCTTCTAAAAGGTTGGTTTTTTTTTTAGTTTCTGACGTTTCAGTTTTAACGTTGAAATACATGTCCAGTCTTGCTTATGGCCTAGAATTATTTCAAGCTGGGCAGCTTGACAGCAACGAGGCTAAATTACAAGCAGAAACAAAGGTGGAGACTTTGAAGGTTCGTGTTTCTCAAATTTTATGGAAAGTTAGCTCACTCGTGTTACAGCCGGAAGCTCAGGAAACAGTCACCAGAGGGAATGCGGACGTCAAAACAGATGTTCCTGTTGCGGAGGCGAAAACCGAAGTTTCAAAGCCTGAAGGACCCAAGCCAGACAACGAAAAGAAATCATCTGATACAACGAAGCCTGCTCCCGTTACCACAAAAGCAGTAAGATAGTTCGATGTTATGAACTGATACCTGAAAATGTTGTTCCTTGTAACAGGACGTCCCTCCAGATAATGAATTTGAAAAGAGAATCAGACCAGAGGTTATTCCAGCTGGAGAAGTTGGAGTGAACTTCCAAGATATTGGTGCTCTTGACAACGTTAAAGAGTCCTTGCAAGAGCTTGTGATGCTACCATTGCGAAGGCCCGAGCTGTTCAACAAGGGTGGCTTGATTAAGGTATATCTAGAAGGGAAGAGGAAGAGCATACTAAATTTTTTAATGCCTTTATCAGCCTTGCAGAGGCATTCTTTTGTTTGGTCCCCCAGGAACTGGGAAAACCATGCTTGCAAAAGCTGTTGCAACGGAAGCCGGCGCTAGCTTCATCAATGTCTCAATGTCTTCCATAACATCAAAGGTAAAGTAACAAGGCATCTTAAATTGGAGCTCCAGAAATGACGTGATATTCTTGACTTGCAGTGGTTTGGTGAAGACGAAAAGAATGTACGGGCTTTGTTTACGCTTGCCGCAAAAGTAGCACCTACGATCGTCTTCATTGATGAAGTATGTGTTCTATCAAGTTGCTTCCACTTTTACCGAGGCAAGATGCTATTGTGCAGGTTGATAGTATGCTTGGCCAACGATCTCGTGTGGGAGAGC
Source organism: Selaginella moellendorffii (assembly GCF_000143415.4). Taxonomy (NCBI): domain Eukaryota; kingdom Viridiplantae; phylum Streptophyta; class Lycopodiopsida; order Selaginellales; family Selaginellaceae; genus Selaginella; species Selaginella moellendorffii. Next base: position 1,652,007 of record NW_003314284.1, on the reverse strand, counting down.
ACGAGGCAATGCGGAAGATAAAGAACGAATTTATGGCGCATTGGGATGGACTCTTGACCAAGGGTGCTGAGCGTGTCCTCGTTCTGGCTGCAACAAATCGTCCATTTGATTTGGACGAAGCAATCATCCGAAGATTCGAGCGAAGGTATCCGTTTGCTTTTTGAACGCTGAATTTTCTGACTGACTTGAACTTGACTCTTGTGCAGAATCATGGTTGGTTTACCAGACGTACAAAATCGCGAGAAAATCCTACGGGCGATTCTTTCGAAGGAACATCTATCGAGTGACTTTGATTTTCCGGAGCTTGCCAACATGACCGATGGATATTCCGGAAGCGACCTGAAGGTACCAGTCCACATTTCAATTTTTCTTTTCCTTTGAGATGATTCACAAGGACAAGTCTTCCAGAACCTTTGCATGGCGGCTGCGTATCGACCCGTACGTGATTTGCTGAAGAAAGAGAAAGAGAAGAAAGAAAAAGCAGTAAGCTGTCCCTCTCTCCACATTGCGCTTTCTCCCAGTTCTAAAGTCGTGGTCTTTTCTTTCCTCTGGCTATAGAAGAAAAAGAAACGCTCCTCCAAGGAAGAAAGCGAAGCTACTTCCAAAAGCGACAAGGAAGAAGCAGCGGCCAAAGGAGGACCAGCGCCGCCACCAACAGATGCAAAAACAGCCGACGACCTGTCTCTCAGGCCACTCAACATGGACGACATGAAAGAGGCCAGGAAACAGGCAAGCCCAATCTTCTCTCAAGTTGCATGAAACCTTTCGTTCTTACTCCCTCTACTTCCCAGGTCTCTGCCAGCTTCTCCGCCGAAGGAGCGGGCATGTCCGAGCTCCAAGAATGGAACGAGCTCTACGGCGAGGGTGGATCTCGCAAGAAGCAGCAGCTCTCCTACTTCATGTAAGACCACCACGGCGCAACAACACTACCTTTACAACACGGTACTAGACAACACAACGATTACTACCATTATACAACAGCAACGATTATACTACTATAACGATACTATTTGACAACCACAACACTAACAGGGATGGGTTGTAACACTTACAACCGATGGATTGGATACTTCCATATACTTCTAGTCATTGGGTAGCGGTAGCTAGCTCAGCTACATAACAATTCTTTACTTTCATGCGTGGAAGCAGCTCAAAGCACTTGTACAGTCTATATAGAACACCGATTCTTTATACACCATGAGATTGTTATTTTTCTCTCCAAGAAAGTAGGAACCAAGCGAGAGAAACTAAAAGAATGCGTTGTAGTTTATCTGAGATCGTCGTCCACGGAAGAAGCATTGGACGCAGTGGAGGTTCTCCGCGAGACTGTGCGTGGCTTTGTGAACCGACTCGCCGGCTCGCTGTGGAACGGGGACAGTGGAGGGAGGCCGGGGAATGGCTCGTCCGAGAAGCTGGATCCCGACGAGCGCCTCCTGTGCCTCCCTGCTCGAGGCGACTGCGTGACGCTGGCGCTCTCTAAAACACCACCCTTAGGAGAAACAACCCCTCGCTTTGCAGCGTCTGGCGGAGCGATTGACTCGCCGTTGTCTTGGAAGCATATCACGTTGACGCGCGTTCTCTTGAGCTCAGATGGCAAGTACTGTGCTTTTACGTCGTCAGCGCGAGCCTGATGGAATGAAACTCGGATTAGAAGATGTTTTAATGGAACGAGAAAGCTCGCTCTCTACCTGTATGTCGTCCACGTTAGGGGGAGCTTGCACGCTTTCCTCCTCTTCGCTCCCTCGGGTCAAACGACGATTGTGCCCCGTGCTTTCGCTTGATTCACCACCAACGTCTTGCACTTTCTCGAGCAGGACCTCCCGCAGGGAGGTTAGCAAGGCCTTTGCATCGCTCGTACAATACAGGCTGAAAACGGACTCCAAGTAATCCAGCTAAAAAGTCACGAAGATCAAATCACACGTCCGGATCTTGTGAGCTCGTACCTCAAGCATTAGTTGACAGAACCCGTTGACGTCGAGATGGTTGAGAGCCTTGGACAGGTTTTCACTTGCTGTGGTGTGCAGCGCACGTATAAGCCCCTCGAAAAGAACGCATATGACCTTGCGGACAAAAGTTTTGGCTCCAGCGTAAACCTGCGGCGGGAGATAAACTTAAATCTTTCAGACACTGAGATGATAGAGCTTACCTCTGCATGTACAGCAACCAGTGGATGAAGAAGCTCCACCGCCGCGTCACGTATTCCCTAGACATGCACAACAAAGAAACTCTAGCCAGCGAAGAAGTAGCCACAAGTACCTTGACAGGAGGAGCAGATGCCCATTGAGTCCCATCATCTAATATGTAACTGGCTGCAGTAGTTCCTACCGATGAAGCCTGGACGTCGTGAAAGAAATTTCATAACGGATGATGCCATAAGAGAAATACCACTCACCTTGACGTAGTTGTACTCATTCAAAATCTTTTCTTCTAAAGCCGAGAAGGCAGCCACAACTTCGCTTTCCGTAGGTGAAATTTCAACTACCGGCTCTTTGGCGTTCATTCTGTAAAAACTCACAAATTTTAGATAAAATAGAGATCAAGTGCGAGCTGATACCTCTCTCGGGTCCAAACATCCTTGTGTTTGCTCGAAAGTTCTGGCAACAAAATACTTTTGATGAAACCAATATTACTTAGCACCATCAAGAGTTTCTGGTGAGGATTATTAACTTCCACCCCGACTTGAAGTCCGACAAACTTATTATTTGCCGAAAGTGTATCTGCAGCCATATTAACAATTTTTTTATCTAAGAGCTCTGCAACAAAACCACCATGAGCAGGTAAGCTTTTATACTTTGCAGAATGGTGACTCACCTAGAACGTCCAAAAAGCACTCATAAAATGCAGTCTGTAAAGACGCCTGCATCTGACCGAGTTGAGTAGCCAGATTATTAGGCGGAGTTGGCTCAAGTTTCACCTTATCCAACACCCTGTGTTGATAACATTTTCGGTTAAAAGAAAGGAAACAAAATCAGCCGGTAGCGTACTCTTTCATGTGTTCTATCGTTGAGTTGAGAATGTCACGAAGCTTCAGAGGAAGTGAAGAAATCGCATACAAGGATTCATTCCGTTCTACGGCGGGCACTGGTATCCAGTCTTCCTCTTCTATCAAATCGGAAGCCTTTTGCCGCATCAAAGAGCAAAACTTGGAAATAAATTGATGCACAAGTTCCATCTTTAACGTTGTCAATGTTTGAACTGTTAACCATCCATAACGTTAACAATACTATTTCACAACTTTAAGCTATACCTGCGCCGACAGGAGAACAATCCTTTCCAGAAAGAGCCGCACAAGCCTTTGAAAGCTCCCACAGAGCTTCTCGCATATACCAACGCATCTCTGTTGCTTCCGCGAGTGTCGTAAAAGCAGTGTGAACCTTGCATGGAAAATCAAACATTTTAAGAACAATTTTGAGAATAAAGAATAAATTCTTACTTTAGATTCGTACGAGCCTACAATTCCTTGGACCATAGCTACAACTTCATCGAGAGAGTGTGAAGTGTATTGAACAACCACTTTGGGTTTTTCTTCAAAAGGATAGTTTTCATGATCACGGTCTTTCGGCTCTGCCTTTTGTGTACTTGGACGTGATACCTTGACAAGGGAAACATTTATACATTCAACTAACGAAAGAAGCCATTTAACGAACACTCACCTTTGCAAATTTTCCCTTGAAAATTGATAATGCCAGTCTCCAAAAATCAGGAACATACTGAATAATAACAGCTGAAAGCCTGCGTATAAGCCTTCCAAACAGTGCATCAGATTCGTCGTTGATAAAATCTCTAATTTCAGCTTCCGTTGCATCATCTTCTTGATCCACAATAAATAAGGAAATGTCAACCTCAGACTGCAAAACCCAAAACATAATAAGCTTCACACTAACACTCAAAGCGTCACTTACCAACTTTGGCGATTCACTTTGCAATTGCTTCCATCGGGCATCCGATTCCACTTTTTGCTGCAAACGTCCATGCAGGTTATCCATCTGAACCTCGTGTTCTAGGACGCATGCCTCAAGAATCGCTCGAATCCGCCGCTCCTATCACCAGTTTAAAATATGATTCCCATTTGAAAGGCTTCCTTACTTGCATACTTAAGTACTGCCAGACAGGGTCAGAGTCAGGATCCAACTCAAGTAGTAGCCGTATTGCATTTTCGAGCTGCCAGATCGAGATGGTTAAGCATCTGTTATATCGAAAAAAACGCTATACCTGCGAAAATTCGGCATGAGGGTCTTCCATGCATCTCGAGAGCATGTCTTTTAATTCTTGCACAACTTTCTCGACTTCTTCAAACACGCGCTTTAATATTCTTCCCTGCAACGCATTGTTAGTGGGTAATCCCAAGGTCTGACTGCTACTAACATGCGAAGGAAGGACGAGCGACTTGGTCTTTTTGTACTCTCTCACAGCCATGTCATATTCACATTTGCTGATATGCCCACGTATTGCGCTTGGAAGGTTGAATAGTGTTCGAAAACGTTGCAGCATTCCTTGAACAGATCGAATTCGTTCAGCTTGAGCCTGAAAGCTAAGAAGTTACAATTTCCAAAAATAATAAAATACAACTTGATACCTGCCGCTCGAGGAGAGGTCCAAAAGCTCGCTTTGCTACCTCGTCCAAGTCCTGAATAGCATGAGTTAAGTGTGCAGTGCCCGCGCCCTCGGCATCCGACTCTATCTGTTGCAATTTTGAGTGTATATCTGCAACAAGGAGTAAGCGACGAACCACTGAAAATATCAGCACATACCGTCAATCGTATTTTTACACGATACAAAACACTCAAAGTTTTCCTTGACAAGAAGCTTCAGCTGCTGCTTTCGGTTTTGCAGATCCATTTTTAGAGCCGCGTCTCCGTGTTCCAAATCGGAGGCTTTGGTTCTCTGATGAATGCGTGCCAAAAAGTACTTCGGATCGAACTTTTCTGAATGATACAGCACTTTTTCTGCATTGGAAGACAAATAAATTATATATAAGAAAAAACAATAATTTCTATCTTTTCCTAAGAAACCTCGACTTGTAGGATCTCGGGCCGGAGCATCTTGCGCTGGAGCTTTTGCTCCCGGAGAGGCTGAGTCACTTATCAACGTGAGGGACTTCAAATCTATCGTCCTGTTTGAGAAAGCAGAAGCTTAAGTCACGAAAAGTTTAAAAGTAAGAGCAAAACAACTAGAGCACTCACCCGAGACCCAGAGGATCGATCAGATCCTCTCGGGGATAAACCTCTCCCCCAGCCATGGTCGCCCTGCGGGCAAGAGTCGACCTCCGCAATCCTGGAGCAGCTCTTGCCTCACGCATGGCACGAACTCTTCGGTGGAGCTGTAAGAAAAGCAAAGGAACGAAGAAAACTAAGAGCAAAACAAACAAGAGAAGATCACTCTACCTCTTCTTCGTTAACTTTGCTCCAAGACTTCGGTTCTTCCTCCTCCACCTCCTCGTCACTAAAATCCTCGATCCCAAGATCCGCGTCCCTGCTCGCATCCACCGGCTTGGCAGTGGCAGCGGCAGCACGAGGAGCATCGTCGTCATCGTCGGAAGAAATGCTCAGGAGCTCCACTTCCGATTCGTCGTCCTCCATTGGATGAGGAGTTGGATTGTTTAATTGCTGGCGCTGTGCGGGAGGAGGAGCGGCGGGCGGCTTTCGAGAGGGCGGCGGCGGGCGGGTGTAGCGGACGTCTCGCTGCGCTTGCTCCTCCAATGCGCGCTGTAGCAGCTCCTCCTCGTCCTGGTCATCTTCTTCCTCGGAACTCGACATCATCAGCGGCGCACGACACAGAGATCCGTTCCAGGTGCTTTAGATTGTTCGCTAGATCTACGTCATACCTTGCCGCGCGAGCGAGAGGACTCTAACCCTAGCTCGAATTGGATCGCGCGCAGAGTTTTAGGGTTCTTCGTCTAGGGTTTATTGGCGATGATGATAGATCCCAGGCGCGTTGCTGACGATCCAGGAGGCGCAATGCGGTGCCGAGAGCACCGGCGCTTCTCGCATTCCGTGGAGCTCCTGGCGTCTGAGGTATCCGATCGCCGCCTCCGCGAGAGCTGCCTGGCGCATTGGCTCGCATCGCTTCTCCGTGTGATGATCCTGGTTTTCAATCTGATGCTCAGCTCCTCTATTTCGTTGAAAGGGTCCTAGTAAAGTCCAGCACGCGTCCTCTCAAGAACCCTAAGAGTTGTGGTCCAGGGTTTCCGAGCTGGAGATGCCGATCCGCGAGGATCTAGTGAGAGTTCTCCAGATCAAACACCCCACCAATAGCTCCAGCACCTCCAGCGGGTGCGACGACGCCAATTCCAGATGGAGCCAGCGATTGTGCTCGCGATTCAAGCTGGAATCGGTGCTTCCTTGTGTTTCTTGGATGTCGTCCTATCGAGTGCACGAGTATCTCAAGGACGATATTCTTGCTGGGATCACGATTGGAACCATGCTCATACCTCAGGTGCTTAGAGGTTCCCTTTTTTATCTCTTGTTTTTCTTTAGCTTGATCGATGTTTCTTATAGGCTATGTCGTATGCGAAGCTTGCCGGGCTACCTCCAATCTATGGACTTTGTAAGTTTTCTACCTTCGCGAGTGTTTTTTTTCTCTTTCGGTCTGTGCTTATGGTTTTCAATGTTTTCCAGACGCTGGCTTTGTCCCAAACTTGGCATATGGTGTCTTTGGTTCCTCTCGTCAGGTAGCAAATGGTCCAGTAGCTCTTGTGTCACTTCTTGTGTATAATGTTCTCTCGGGAATGGTCCCTCCGGAAGCTGAAAACTACACACAGCAATATGTGGCGCTTGCTGTTCTTTTGGCGTTAATGGTAGGCCTTCTGGAATGCACCATGGGAATTTTGAGGTAAACAATTTCTTGCCTCTTCTCTCAAGCTGTTAACTTCGTCTTGAATCCACAGGTTGGGTTGGCTTGTTCGTTTCATCAGTCACTCTGTTACCTCGGGGTTTACTTCGGCATCCGCGATCATAATCGGACTCTCACAGGCCAAGTATTTCCTCGGGTACAGTATTTCAAGGAGTACAAAGATTGTGCCTCTCCTTTGGAGTATTATGCAAGGGTACAAGGAGGTATACTTGTCCTTGTTGCTTGAGCCTTACTGTTTTATTTCCTTTTCCATGTATTCAGTTCCAGCCGATTCCGTTTCTGATGGGATGTCTTATGCTGTCAATTCTTCTTTCTATGAAACATGTGGTAAGCTGAGTTCTTCGTACTTGTCGGTCTTTAGTTTTCAACTTCTTTCCAGGGGAAAACAATGAAGCGGTTCAGATCTGTACGAGCAGCGGGGCCTTTGACGGCTGTTATAATCGGAACTGTTTTTGTTAAACTGTTCCGTCCGCCATCTATCAGTGTGGTAAGTATGCCTTTTCACAGCACCTGGTTCCTTTAGCTAATAAAATGTGTTTTAGATAGGGGAGATTCCCCAGGGGCTACCACAATTTTCTTTAGACTACGATTTCAAGGATGCCAAAGGATTGTTGTCAACCGCATTTGTAATAACTGGTGTAGCGATCTTGGTGAGTAGCTGGCACAAAAAAAAAAATACTGTCATTAACGTGACATTCTTCGCAGGAATCAGTTGCTATTGCTAAGACGCTTGCAGCAAAAAATGGATACGAGATTGATTCCAACCAGGAAGTAAGGATGTCCTCGTGTTATTGACTGATTGTGACAAATCTTTTCAGTTGTTTGGACTTGGTGTGGCAAACATACTGGGTTCATTGTTTCAATCGTATCCTACTACTGGTAAGTCTTATTTAAACTCTGAGCTTCGAACTAAAACCAATATAACGCAGGATCCTTCTCTAGATCTGCCGTCAATCATGACGCGGGCGCACACACCGGGTTATCGGGAATCGTCACGGGATTCATGATTGGTTGCGTGCTTCTGTTCTTAACTCCGCTTTTCTCAGATATTCCACAGGTTAGTAGACTGAAACATGCTACTAGTCTCCTCTTACCTCTTACCTCCTGTTCAGTGTGCTCTTGCGGCTATCGTTGTCTCCGCCGTGGCAGGATTGGTACGTTGCCATCACGCTTTGATAATTGTCATCGCTAATATGTTATGGATACAGGTTGATTACGATGAAGCAATATTTTTATGGAGAGTCAAGAAAAAGGATTTTTGTCTTTGGGTTGCGGCATTCGCCAACACACTATTTTTTGGTGTTGAAATTGGGGTGCTCATTGCGGTATGTGAATCCCTTTATATTCCTTCCTATTAACTCTCGCATAACTGCAGATTACGCTTTCATTGGTCTTTGTTATCTACGAGTCAGCAAATCCCCATATTGGTGAGGGAATTCTCCTTTTTCTTTCGCTGGACTGTCTTATCTTTTTGTTTCAATCAGCCATTCTGGGACGCCTCCCAGGAACGACAGTATACAGAAACGTGAGACAGTATGCAGACGCGTACACATACCATGGAATCGTCATTGTACGTATTGATGCCCCGATGTACTTCGCAAACATCAGTTTCATCAAAGACAGGTCACCCTCTCCTCTCTTTATCTTTTGTTAAAGCGTGTACGTGCTTTTCCTTCACTTTTGTTTCACGCACTTCTTGCAGGTTGAGGAAATATGAGCTGTGCTCTAAAGCCACAGCCAGCAGGGGCCTCAGGACCGAAGACATCCGCTTCGTCATCATCGAAATGTCTCGTAAGTTCTGACCGTCTATGGATGTTTCTAACGTTTGGAGCAGCTGTAACTTACGTCGACTCGACTGCTATTCATGCCATCAAGGAGCTCTACCTCGAGTACAAGTCGCGCAACATTCAGGTTTGTGAGAGTTCCTCAAGAGCTGGAGTGACCATGATAAAGTTCTTGGTTTTTTGTAGATGGCACTGTCCAATCCAAACGAGCAAGTCATGAAAACGTTGGATCGAGCAGGCATTCCCGAGCTGATTGGGCTCGAGTGGTACTTCGTGCGCGTTCATGATGCCGTCCAAGTTTGCCTCTCGCGCTTGCAAAAGGAAAACTATCCACGCCCAGATGGTGATGAAAGCGCTCCATTGATAATGGTACAGAGAAGAGGCGATTAAAGTGTGGTGTGTAAAGCATACCTTTTAGACTGCTGGCATATTCGATACGGACGGCCACGATCGCTTACAGAACCATCCCGTTTGCATTTCGAATGATGAACGCGCTGGATTTTAGGGTTCTTCGCAACGACGCCCAGCGCTCGTCGCTCTCGCCGCTCGCGGCTTGCTGCTTGCTGCTTGCTGCTCGCTGCTCGATTTGTGCAATGCTGTAGATCGCCACGATGCATTGGAGGGGATGTCAAAGGTAGTGGAGCTCCTGATCGATCGGCGCCAAAGCCATGAATTTTCGCACGCGCGACCGAGAATGTAGCCTCCCCGCTGCCGGATTTCGTTAGAGATGGAGGAAATCGAGCACGTCGTGCAGGTTTTCCGGGGGATGCACTTCAACGAGAGGGCGTTGGAGAGGAAGTATGCGATGGCCTTCACAGGGCCGATCGATCAGCTCTTTGACGACGAAAGCGTCAGGATTGCTGCCGCCAGAGCGCTAGAGGTATGTCTTCTTTCTTGCATTTCTTTCTCTTTTCTTAGTTTTCTTCTCTTCTTGGTAGAACAACGGAGGGGATTTGAGCGCAATCGGAGACAATGGCTACAGGGCCGTGATACATGAGCTCTTTCTTCTACAGAAGTGCGTCGAGAAGGATCCCATGCGTGTTGGTGTGCCGCGAGTAGAACTACCCAGCCCGCTAGCGAAGAAGGCGAAGGCTAATGCTTGGAGTTCTAGCCGACCCAAGCCTGGACAGCTATTGCTGGAAGCGGCTACTGAGAAGCTTGCGGCCACCGAGGACTCGAGAATCTGCAGCAATGTTTGTGACGAGAACTTTGCGTCCACTTCCGGCCGAGACGAGGAACTTCCGGAGTTCCCTCCTGGCTTTGAAGATTTTGGAAAGGTAATGCTGCTGCCAGTTCGTCAAGCTTATGACTGGGGGATTGTCGTCCAAGGCTGTGAGCTCTCGGAGTTGAAGGGGCTGCTCCATAGCAGATTGGAGATCGTTCCAGCGCCGGCCGATGAACTCGCCATTGTTTCGTGCGAGGACAGTGGTGGAGTTTTCAAGTTTGTGTCGGGCGTGGTGGCGGAGATGTTTTATGAGGCTTGCGTGACGAGTCCACCTGTGGTACAAGGGAGGGAGCTTTCCGTTCAGAGGCTGTACGCGCCGGCTGAGATTCCTTCCGTGGACTTCGCGTGGCGATCCTCGTCAACTTTGGTTTACTTTCGGGGAGACGGGGCCCGGAGCAGCCTCAAGCAGCACTTTGAGAAAGTTTTGCCGGAAAAAAACGTTGGAGAGGTGGTCCGATCGATGCATATCTTTCCGGAGGGATTTGACGCACTGGTGGAGCTGGAGTCGGACCTGGTAGCGGATCTATTCTTTTACCGGTGCGGCAAGAACAGGTGCTTGGAATGGGATTTCCTGGTCTGTCGTAGCAAGGTCATGCCACCGGACGACGAAGTGGAGCCCTTCATCGACGTAGTGTCCATACCTGACTTGAACTGGCCGATCAAGAGCATCAACCAGGCAGCGGACAGCAACAAGGTGCCACAGCCGGCATCCAAGAGGCTTGAGATTCGGCTTCTTCCCGATAGTGTCCAGGCCGTCAAGGCGAAAGATACTCAGGCTGCGGGTGAAACACAGTTGCCGGTCAGCGATTATGATACTCGGGCGCTCCGAGGCGATGGCAACTTGAAGACTGGCACTACTAAGGCTCCCCGTCCGACGAAAGGAAAAGAGATTCCGTTTCAACTTCGACTCATGCCTGCGAGCAAAAAGCTGGTGGTTCTCGAGGATGATAGAGCTTGTCTTGCAACGTTTTTCGAGACCCTTCTCCTGCGGAGAAAACCGGACGAGTGCTGTCAAGTCTGCAGTCCTCGGCCCAACATGTCGATCGTCAAGTGCAGCTCCGAAGCTGCGGCGGACGCCATCATGGATGCGTACGTCGAAGAGCCGCAGAAGTTTATCGTCGACGGCCAACCGCTTCAGGTCCTCCGAGACAGGTCTTACCATCGTCCCGGCGCGGTCAACAAAATGTATACCGTGGAGGACGAGGACCCAGGTGAAGTCAGCGTCTCGGGCCTTCCGGATCTCCCACCGCAGTTACTCAAGGCGGCTCTTCGCGAGCTCCTGGACAGGACGTTCGCGTCGGACTCATCCGTCAAAGAGCACGGAAACGGGCTGTTCAAGGAGTACCATCAGAAACACGGCGTGAGCTACATTAGCTTCTACACCGTGGCGACCACACTAGCGCTGCTTAAGCTCAGGCATCCCGTCACGCTTGGTGGCAAAGTTCTCAGCTTCGAGCATCACGGCCCCAAGAGAGCACCGGAGCGAGGCTGGAGCCACAAACTTGACAGGCATGGCCGGAGTCACGAGCATCACCAGCCAGGCTATTGGCATGGTAAAAGTCCAAGCCCAAAGGAAGGTGAGACATACTTTCGCCGTGCCAGGGGTCGTTCTACCGAAGAGAGGCAGCTCTGCATTGATCCTTCTCCTCAATACGATCCCGTCAACGAGAAGTTCCTCAGGTTTCATGAACCTCAGATTTTGGAAGGCGAGAGGTCAGTATCTCTGTTAAGAAACTCAAGCTTTGGTGTTCTTACTGTTTGATGGCAGGCATGGCCATCGTCGGAAGCGTTCCACCTGTATCGCATTCGAGGAACACTTCTATGATCACCGCCAGGTTACTTGGAAGAGGTAATCGATCGAGATTCGTGGTTTTGGATAAGAAAACTAACACAACTATGATCAGCCATGTAAATCTGAGTAAAAACTTTGCCAAGATGTTTTGATAAAATGTCTCGCACTGTCAAACACACCATAACATCGTTGGGTGTGATCACTTCTTAGAATCATCGTCCACGAGAATGCCCAGGAGCTCCTCCTCGCGATAGAGCGTATATCTGGACGAAGCAATCAAATCAAACATCTGTCGAGGGAAGGAAAGAATAAAACCACTCACTCTTTTTGGCCGAGCTTGACAACTTTGCCGCCGTGCTCGGGCAGGAGAACCTCGTCCCCTTCCTTGACGCAAAGAGGAATCATCTGCCCGTCCCGGAGGCGCCGCTTCCCAGTGGCAATCACTGTTCCCGAATTGTACTGCGCAACAATGGCCAAATCTCACACAAAAAGGAGGAAGAATCGAGCAACCACTCTACCTTGGTCAGTGAATCCGGCAGCAAGACCCCGCCCATCGACGCCGCCGGAGGAATAAACTTCTCCACGAGCACTCTGTCGAGAAGGGGAGCGAGCTTCGCGAAAGCCGCCATCGTCAACAAACCCTAAAATCCCGGCTTCGTCTAAAACCCTGGAAAGAGTTTTCTAGAACCCAGATTCTATCAAATAAAGGTATATTCCATTAAACCTTAGATGAGCTTATCTACAGAAAAATCTCCCCGTCAAAACTCGTCTCCTTCGACCAGAGATTGCTCACTCTCCTCGATCGCTTTGGCGGCCGATGGATCGATCGGCCAATCACGCCGGATGGAACTCGTGGATGTTCTTAGCAGGATCCAGCTCTTTGATCATCTCGATCGGCCTTCCACCACCATCACCGCCTGGCTTCTTCCTCGAAGGCGAAGCGTTCCTGTTGTATCCATCCAGGAGGGCCTTGAAAGTTATCTGCGTCGGCTGGCAGCCATGCTCGGTCATGTACTCGATCACGCTCAGCGCCTCCTTGTACAGCCCCAAGCTCGAGTAGCTCCCCACCAGCGTGTTGAAAGTGAAGTTGTCCGGCCTCACGCGAGCAGCCACCATGTCTCCAAACACCCGGGCCGCGTCGTCCATCCTGCCGTGCTTGGTGTACGAGTAGAGCAGCGTGTTGTAAGTGATCAAGTTGGGAGCTTTGCCTGCTCTTCGCATCTCGCTCATCACCTCCTCGGCTTTGTAGTACATCCCTTCCCGTCCATACATGCTCATCAAGCAGTTGTAGGTCACGCCGTCGGGCTTGAGCTGCGCCTTCCGGATCTCTTCCAGGAGTTTCACCGCGCGCTCGATCCACCCCCGCTTGGCGCACATCGAGATCATGGCGTTGAAGACTTTGATGTCCGGCGAGTGGCCGTTGTCGTAGAGCTGGTTGAGCGCGAGCTGGGCCTCGTTGTCCATGCCACACTTGCAGTAGGCGAGCACGAACGTCTTGCACAGGATGCCGCTCAGTGGCTGCTTGGCCGACTTCTCCAGCTCGTCGATGTACTTCCGCAGCTGGAAGAACTGGCCGCTGTTGGCGTACGAGTGGATGAGCCCGGCGTGGCAAGCGTCGCTCAGCTGGAGCCCGGCCTCGGCCATCTCCTGCGAGACTTTCTCGCACTGCTGCCACCGTCCTTCCCGAGCGAGCGAGGCCATGAGTGCGGCGAAAGTCGGCACTGTTGGCTGCAATCCTGTCCTGAGTAGTCCCTTGTAGATGTCCACCGAGTAGTCGACGTAGCCACACCTGCCGTAGCACTCTATCAGGATGTTGAAAGTGTCCACCCCTGGCATGTATCCCGCTCTCTTCATCTCCCTGAAGACGTTGGACACCTCCGTGAGCATCCCGCAGTTGCCAAACGACTTGAGCAGCGAGTTCCAAGTCACCAGGTCCGGGGTGCAGTTCTTCTCTTGCATGAACTTGAAAACTTTCATCATGTCGTCCAGCTTCTCCATCCGGCCGTAGATGTCGATCAAGATGTTGTAAGTCACGATGTTGGGCGTGCAGTTCGTCTTTCTCATCTCCGTGAACGTCTCCAGAGCCTTCTCATACCGCTCCGCACGGTTGAAAGCCGAGATGAGAGTGCAGTACGTGAACTCGTCCGGACACAGGCCTTTGGAGAGCAGGCTCTTCTTCAGAGCGGCCGCCTCGTCGCAAAGCCCGGCTCTGGCGTAGGCCGCAATGAGCTCGTTGTAAGTCACGATGTTTGGAGAGATCCCGGCGGCCTCCATCTCGACGAGCAACTCCGAGGCCTCCTTGTGCATGCCGCCCTTCCCATAGACGTCGAGCAGCGCGTTGTAAGTCACACGGTTTGGACAACAGCCGGCTTCCTTCATCTCCTGGAAGAGTCGTAGCGCTTCCTGGCAGTGGCTGTTCTGGATGCACGCCGTGATCATGGTGTTGTACGTGTAGTCGTCGGGAGAGATCTCGAGATCTTTCATCTCCTGGAAGAGCGACTGAATCCTGTCCCACGAGTCCCCTCTTTTACCGTAGAGGTCCAGCATCACGTTGTAAGTCACCGCATTCCCTCGCTGGCCTTCTCGTTGCATGGTCTCGAAGAGAGTGATGCCTTCGTCGAATCGCCGGGCTCTCGAGAGGATGCTGATGAGCGAGGTGTAAGCGTACACGTCCAGACTGTAGCTCTCGTCCTGCTTGAGGCTCTCGAAGAGCTCCAGGGCCGCGGGGAGCTGTTCATGGTTGCCCAAGACGCTGAGGATGGACGCGGTGGCGACGCCCCGGAGCTTGAAGCAGTCGTGTTTCCTGATCCATTCGAAGACTTCCAGCGCCTTCTTCCACTTTCCCTGGCGTCCCAGCGCCTTGACAAAGTAGACGAGCTCGGAATCCGTGAGGACGAGCTCGCCGGCGATGAATTCCAGCAGCTCCGTGGCGTCGGAAGAATCCTCCTGCTTAGAGATTGATGCGAGCAGCGAATGCGCCGCCTCCGACACGTCGCAGGGCTTGCCCTCCGGAGGATAGCGCGCCAGGGCGCCCAGCCGTTGCTTCGGCAGGGGAAATCTTCGCTCGCTACCAGCGCTGCCACTGCCGCTGCTGCCGAAGATCGCTTCCAGGCTCTGGGATGGAAGAAGAGCAGCCTCAGGAGGAGACTTGTCCGAGACTTTCAATCTCACTGCCGCGGCCGCCTCCTCGATCGAAGAAGGGGAGGAGATTCTTACCGGAGCGATCGGCGCTGGAGCAAGCTCTGGAATGTGCTGCCCCGCGGCCGAGCAGCGACAGGAAGAGCCGATCGCCGAGACGAACGCCATAGCCGCGCGCTACATTTGATTTCCCTTAGGGTTTATCATAAGGGTTTAAAAACTAGTTCTAGGGCTTCAAGAACTAGGGTTCCTGGGAGGTGAGTTCCAGAGTAGAAATGGAGGCGTATCTCAGCAAGCGCTATGGCGCCGTGAAGGACAGCTTCGATCTCAAGCCCAAGAAGGCGAAGAAGAAGAAGAAGGATCCGGCACCGGCGAGCGCGGGTAAGGGCAAATTCCAGGGCGTGATGATCGTGGACGACGACGCAGAGTGGCAGAAGAAGCTCAACGATTCCGACGAGGGCGAGGAGGAGGCCCCGACGATCGTGGAGGAGGACGACGAGGTAACGCGGGCCAAGCGAATGGAGCTCCTGCGGCGAAGGACTTATCTCGCCATTGGCGACGATGGCAGCGGCTGGGTGGATGTTACTTCAGGGAAGAAATGCGCGGACGATTTGTCTCCGGCTCGGGGCCCTCGCCGGGCTCGTCTGGACACGCCGGATCATTCTCCAGCTCGGGAAGATCTATCTCCCCCTCGCCGGACTCGTCAGGACACACCAGACGGAACTCCAGCTCGTGAAGATTTATCTCCTCCTCGCCGCTCTCGATCTCGTGAAGACTTGTCTCCTCCACGACGAAGGCGCGACCAGGAGGACCTAACACCACCTCGACGTACTCGTCAGGACACTCCAGATTTGTCTCCAGCACGACGGTCTCGAGGTGGTGGATCTCCTGCTCGGAGTGGAGACGAGGATTTATCGCCACCTCGTAGAAGCGAAGCCGACTTAACGGACTTATCTCCTCCTCGTCGAAGCAGGCAACAAGATTTATCTCCTCTTCGGCGGAGAGACGCATCAGAGAGTCCTCCTCGTCGAAGAAGGAGCCAAGCAGAGGCAGAAGATTTATCTCCGCCACGGAGGCGGCGGCGGCGGTCTGAGAGTCCTCGTGGAAGAAACCAGGCAGAAGAAGTAGTAGATTTATCTCCCCCCCGTCGGAGACAGCGGAGAGACACCGAGGACTTATCCCCGCCACGCCGGAGCAAAGCTGGCGGCGACGACTTATCTCCACCCCGTCGTAGGCAGCGGACAGACACTGAGGACTTATCCCCGCCACGCCGAAGGAGTGGAAGCGACTTATCTCCTCGTCGCAAAGCTGGCGGCGGTGACTTATCTCCACCCCGTCACAGGCCACGGACAGACACATCTCCACCCCGTCGCAGGGAGGACTTGTCTCCTCCTCGCCGGAGGAATGGAAGCGACTTATCTCCGCGTCGTCGCAAAGCTGGCGGCAGTGACTTATCTCCACCCCGTCGCAGGCAGCGGACAGACACCGAGGACTTATCTCCGCCTCGCCGGAAGAGTGGAAGGGATTTATCTCCTCGTCGCAAAGGTGGCGGCGGGGACTTATCTCCACCTCGTCGAAGCCGGGGAGAAGATCTATCTCCGCCTCGTCGTCGGAGCACCAGCGACCTCTCACCACCACGGCGTGGCCGGGTTGACGACGCCTCGGACAAGGCCAAGGCCGGGCTCAAGACAGGCTCGGAGCTCCGGCACGAGATAACCGAGAAGCAGTCCCAGGACGCGAGGAGATTCAAGCAGCTCGACTCGACGCTCACGGGGCGTGGTGCCGAGACGGTATACAGGGACAAGCACGGGCGGAGGCTGGCGGGGCTGGAGGAGCTGATGAAGCAGCAGAAAGGCCCTGCCAAGGAGCCGGAGAAGCCGCTCGAGTGGGGGACGGGGCTGGCGCAGAAGAGGGAGGCCGAGAAGCGGCGGGAGGAGATCGAGGCCGAGAAAGACAAGCCTTTTGCTCGCAGCAAGGACGATCTGGACGCCATCTACAAGAACAGAGTGCGCTGGGGGGATCCCATGGCTCATCTGGTGAAGCAGACGGACGAGGTACTGCTGGGGCTGGAAGACTTTGGCAGGAGCGACAAGATGAGGGAGTCCGGGTTTAACGTTCCGCAGGGAGTGCCGGCCCATAGCTGGCTCAAGCGCGGCCACGCCGCGACGCCAAACCGGTATAACATCCGGCCGGGGAGGCACTGGGATGGCGTGGATCGCAGCAATGGGTTTGAGGAGAAGCTGTTCAAGCAGCAGAACGAGAAGAAGGCGATGGTGGACACGGCGTATCTGTGGTCTGTTGCGGATATGTGACTGTACCAAACCAATGGAATATGCTTGAATATTTTGGGATGTTTAACCATCTGACGGTTGTTATTCATTTAGATTAATTTTGTATTTATAAAACACTTTCTGGTATATTTTAATTTTATTCTACCATTTAATGGTTGTTTTATAATTATCAATTCAATGAACGAGTCCGAAAGTGAGTCCAAGGAGTCTAAGATGTCACAGCAAATTTTAGAAAAAAATATTTTTTAAATTTTGTAACCTTGGCTTGAAGCTAGAACAAGTGCGCCAACATTCTGGCGATCAATCTCCAAAATCCTCTTTGTGGCCCGCACGCCTCTTTCCTGATTGAGGGTTCGACCACGGGCGCATGCGCCCAGCAGGCATCGCCAGTCCACCACCTCGGGCTTGTACGGCATGCTCGTGATGAGCTCCTCGCTCTCCTCGAGCCGGCCCAGCCGCGCAAGCAAATCAATCACGCTGCAGTAGTGCTGCTTGTATGGCCTGACTGAGTAGTCCGCCACCATCGATCGAAAGCACGCAATGCTGGGCTCAATCTCGCCACCGTGGCTGGATGCGAGCAGCACACACGCAAACGCCATCTCGTCCGGGAGATGGATCATTGTCATGGCAAGAAAGAGGTCGATCGCGGCGGTGGCGCGGCCGTTGTGGGCGTAGGCCGCCAGAAGCGAGTTCCAGGCCACCGGCTGGAGCTCGGGGATGCGATCGAAGAGTGCCCTGGATGCCGCGAGCTGCCCGTTTTGGGCATATGCCGAGAGCATTGTGTTCCAGAGGATTGGGTCGCGGTGATCCATGGCATCGAAGAGCTCCTTGGCTCGATCCAGATCGCCGCTATTGGCATGCGCGCACAGGATCGCGGTCCAGGAGACCAGGTCGCGCTCGGGCATGGCGTCCAGGGCGCGGGATGCGTGGGGAAGATCACCGGCCTGGGCGTATGCACCAAGGATCGCGTTCCACAGGATTAGATCTCTCTCTGGAGCGCAATCAAAGATGTGTTGAGCTTGCTCGAGTCTATTTTGTTGCGAAAGCGCGTAGAGAATCGAGGTAAAAGATACAAGGTTGTGCTCGGGCATGGAATCAAATACTTTCTTTGCTTTATCCAGATGCCCATTCTGGGCATACGCGGATAAGAGACCATTCCAAGATATGAGCTCCCTCTCCTCCATCAATGCAAACGTTTTACTTGCGGAACCCACGTCACCATTGCGTGCGAAGCCTGATAGCATTGCGCTCCAGGTGACAAGATTTTGCTCCGGCATGGATTCGAAGACAATCTTTGCCTGATCCAGATGCCCGTGCCGGGAAAATGCGGTGAGCAGCGCGGTCCAGGAGATAAGATCAACCTCCGGCATCGAGTCAAAGAGCATCTTCGATTCCTTGAAGCTGCCGTGGCGGGAGTAGACGCACAGCATCACGGTGGAGGCGATGAGGCTCCAGTCCGGCATGGCGTCGAAGATCTGCTTGGCGACCTCGAGATGCCCGACTCGGGCATACGCTCCCAGCATGAGCACCCAGGTGAAGTGGTCCTTGGCCGTGATCCCATCGAAGACACGCCGTGCCTCGCTGACGCTGCCGCAGCGGCCATACATCTCGATGAGCAGATTTTCCAGATGGGCGTCGCAGTCGATTGCTAGCGATTGGCAGAGGCGCGAATGGAGTTCCCTTGCTGCAGGCAGGCTGCTGCATGATTTGATCCGCCGGACGAGTGCGTTTCGATCTGGGCGCATTGGTCCATACTTTAGTTAAAGAAGTGCTCTCTGTTAGTCTCCTTGACATGTACGTGCATGGGTCGCCACCCAAACGCGGACGTCATTCAAAAGATCGTTTTGGTCATTCCAGTTCATTTCAATAGTATATCCAAATGTTATCATTAGAACCTTGCTCTTTAATCATATTTTACCACTCATCCAGACAGGGGCATTTGTGTCATTTAACAATGAACTACATATGCATATAGTTAGTATCGTTAGAGAATAAATGTATAATTTATTATAAATTGGGCTTATGAGGACCAAGTGTATAGCTATAATGTCATATACTAATATTAACCATAGAGTTAGTTTTCAATCTGGACTATTCACTTTTGTACATAAGCTAGGGTTTTTAGGTTAATTGTGCAATAAATGTCTATGCAATTTCTCAGCAATTGAATTAATATGTATAGAGATTATATATATACAAATTTTTATAACCACACATAATTGAATTTACAATTGCTTGCTTTAATAAATAACAATGCTAATAATTCTAATTAAAGCTATCTTGTTTTTAGAGTTAGTTTATGGTAGGTGGCCGTCAAAAGTACATTGGGGAATTAATAATACACTATTAGAGAATGAAGTTAGAAGAATTGTTGAGAATGGATTTTTAAGTATTGAACAACGAATTGATAGATTCAATAATAATTATTCAGCTAATTATGAGGATTGGGAATCTATAAATTTTGGTAGAGGGTCTGCTCTGATTTTATTTGAACGAATGATTGGAAACCCACCAAATTGTCTAGTAGGTGATGTATCTAATTCTAAAATTAGTGGTAGTACAATTAGATCTGGAATACAGTATATAAAAAGAACATATAAAAATCAAATTACCAATGCATGTTCTAGCATGTGTGATATTACAAGTCGTAATTATAGACTTAGATATATTATTGATGAATGGTGGAATAATACTAATATACAAAATGATTTTGAAATTACTCTTACAAATCCCTTAGCTTATTTGGATTATAAAAATTGTGATGTTACTCATAGTACGTTATATGCTGGATTTCCTAGAGATCATTTATTAACTTCTCACTTTTTAATATCTCCAAATGGTAAAAATATACTTTATATATCATCTGATTGTAAACTTTTATTATACTCTGGAAGGAATAATATATGGATATCTAAAAATTCAAGAACTTATCAAGGATTTTGTAAACTTCTGTTGAAAAAAAATGGCAATCTTATATTATATTCAGCATTAGAAGAAAAAATATGGTCTATTGATAAATTTTGTTCTAAATTATCTCATTGTAAGTTTATTACATTTTTAACAGTCCAGAATGATTGTAATCTTGTAATATATTCATCTAAACCATCAAAAGAAATATGGTGGGCAACAAATACTCATACCCATCGTCTTTGTATCAAATGAATATTTGAATTAATTGTCAAGAACAACTATTTGATTTACTGTCAAATTTACAGCTTTTAATCGATCCTTGAAAACTACATAATTAACAATTGTTTAATTCCATTGTTTTGATTTTACACTGTCGATTTTCTAATATTCACATCCAACATCGTCGTGTCGTCCGCTTGTCCTCCCGATTTGAGAGCAAGCCGACCTTCATCCAAGAACTTCCTCACCGCGCTTTCTACGTAATTGTTCGCTTGCCGGACGCTCATCCCCTTCCCGAAATTCGGGTAGCCATTCAACCGATGGTCGCCGTTGAGCTGCGACGCCAGCTGAACCAGCTCTTCCTGGAACTCGGTCAGCTTCGCGTCCTCATCCACTGCCCTGTGACGAAGCGACCAAGGAGGCGTTGGAAGCGTCTCTGAAAAGAAGCTCACAGTAAGAATAAAATCCACTTGTCTCTCACGAATTTCTACCTGGACAATCGGTTCTGGGGCTGCTGCGACCAGAGACAACGCTCTCGAAAGTCCCCGCCCAGGCATCTCTCTTCGTCAGAAAGTCCGACTTGAGATCAAAAAGTTTCTTGATAGTCGCTGCCAGTGACGAGTGCTCGAACTGTGAAGTAGGCGTCGGGCCATTTGGCTCATGGACAACTGCAAAGGGCCAGAAGAAAAACTAAGTGGATGACAACGATAAAACAAAGAGTACCTGTTCCTTTCTCGATCCAAGGCGACACCATGATCGTCGGCACACGAACTCCAAGCCTGTCGAAATCAAAGAAGCCAGGCTCCGGTCCCAAAACACCATCGGGATTCGGGACTCCAACGTTTGGAGTCGGGACGTGGTCGTAGAACCCGCCATGCTCGTCGTAAGTTATCACGAACAACACCTCGTTCCACTGCGGGCTGCTGCGCAGCGCCTCGTAAACCTCCTTGACGAGCTTCTGGCCCTCGGAGACGTCGTGCGAGGGATGATCGTCATTGGCGGGAGTGAGATCCAGATCAAAGTAGCGCTGCTCGATGACCGCCACGTTTGGAAGCATCCCGAGACGGGCATGGAGCTTGAAGGCCGCGCGGTAGCTGTGGTACTTGGTCAGGTACTTGAGCTTGCGCAAGTTCTTGAAGAACAGGCAAGCCGGGATGTTCTGGTAGTAGATCCCGAACGAGAGACCGTCCTCGTCCAAGGAATCGTAGATGGTCTTTTGCGGGAATCCTTTCACCAGGTCCTTCTTCACGTTGCTAATCTCCCCATAAGAGGTGGCCGAGTGGACGTAGAGCCGGTTGGGCTGCGTGGACGTCGGCGTGGACGCAAACCACCGATCAAACACTGCAAACTCCATCGCCAGAGCTGTGTAGACTGGGACGAGCTCCGGGCGGAAGCCTTTCATCACCGTCTCGGAGAAGCCCTCCACCATGCTCTCGGCCTGCTGCGCGAATCCATTCATGGGCGGGGGGATCGCGGAGGTGTCGTTGGAGCCGAAGACCTGCTCGGTGATGGCCTGGAACGAATGCCCGGGGTCGGGGTCCACGAATTCGGCCGTGTCGGCGACGAAGATTTTTCGCGACGCGGGATCGGTGGTGGAGAGGGGATTGGACTCGTTGCCCTGGAGCCCGTCAATCTCCGGGTTGAGCTTCTTGAGCCAGCCCAGCATATGATCGAAGGAGCGATTCTCCATCACCAGCACCACCACGGTCTTGATGGGGCCGGAGATTTTCTTCTTCTGCCTCCACCCGAGCTGCTGCTGCCACTGCTGCTGGTGCGCGAGGCAGAGATTCCAGGAGAGGAGAAGCCACAGCACCACAATCTTGGACGCGCTGACCGCTGGAATCGCCATCGCTGGCTCTCCAGTCGATCTTGCTACACGGAGAGAAGAGAGATTAGGGCTCTTACTGGAATCCTGCTGCTGTGCCGATTGGAATGGCGATCGGTGGAGCTAGAAAGATCGCCCGCCCGTACGAATGACCGTCGCAGTGCTCCGCGAAGATACCTCCCACTTACAAACAGTGAAGCACGGCACCATCGCCCATTTCCCCTCTTCTTCTCCGCCAACGACACAGCCGCCCAAGGAAGTGCTCTGGCCACTAAAATGCGGAAGCGTAACGGAAGGCAATTCTATTACGTAATGTCCAGGTCGCCGGCGAAAAGCGCAAGCGACCGGGAGCAGCCGGTCGCAGGGGCTGCCACCTAACATGTCGTACAGCATATGTGATGCTATATACTTTGATTCGTATAAACTCTCTCACTTTGAAAGTGGCTGATTGAGTCCAAACACGAGAGCTCCTGTACGAGAGATACAAAGCACATGGTCAGAAAAAATTCGCGAGAAAACGAAAGAGAAAAAGTGCGCAAAAAAGCTAACGAAAAGATCAAATAAAATAAAAATCTTACCGAGAGTTGGCATGAGAATCGAGATAGCGACGAGGCCAAAGAGTTTGAGCACCAGTCCCATGGTTAAAGTATCAACGATTCTCAAGTAGCCTGTGGAGAAGGCGATGGCATTTGGAGGAGTGGCGATCGGGAGCATGAACGCGAAGGATGCCGTGATGGTGCCCGTGAGCATCATGTAGAGGGGGTGGATTCCAATGGAGAGCGCGATGTCGGCGAGCAGCGGGAGAAAGATGGTGGCGGTGGCGTTGTTGGACGTAAACTCGGTGGTGATGCTCACGAGCAGCCCGGCCGCCGGGGCGACGAGCAAGTATGGAGCCGAGTTGAGGAAGCCCATGTTTTGAGTCATCCACGCGGACAATCCACTCGTCTCGATCCCCTCCGCGAGAGCAAAGCCTGAGAGATAAGAAAAGAAGAAGCTTTAGATCGATGATCAAAGCGAGGACTCTACGTCTATGGATTATAACAAGTTCTGTGAAGAGAGCCTTTTGCTAGTCAGCTCAACGTACCGCGCGTTCTCTCATCTGTGAGATAGAGATTGGGATCATCGCGGTTGAAGCTTGATCACCGCGATCATAGTCACCATGACTATGGTTTCGATTCGGAAGGTTAGTTCTCTCCAGTTCTAAGTTATGACTTAGAGTCAGGCTTAAAACAGGGCTTACCGCCACCCAGGAGCAAGACAATATCCCACGGAAGTTTCTTGCAGCTAGGCCAATCCATGAGCATTTCTCCAGGAGCGAGCTTGTTGGGGATGACGAAAAGAAGCGTGGCCACCAAAATCTGATCGATCCAGCAAACGGGACAAACGAGGAGTCAGCTTTCACGAGAACACGCTTTCCTTGGATTCGACCGGGAACCACAAAAACAAAAGCGAGAAAAAGAAAGAGAGAAATATCATAGCAGCCAGCAGCAAGACCCCACACCAACAACACGCCACGGATCGATAGAGATTGGAATGAGAAAAGAAAAAGTGGAAGAAAAGGGAAGAGGTGCCGGCGGCAACTAGAGAGTTTGAGCTGATTACTTACGCTGACACTGCCATCGCCAACGTAGCCATCGAAGAGCTGACCCCATCCTCCCACAGTTCCAAGTGACCGCGTCAGCCACAATGCGGCCAATATGACGAACAGGCTTAGCACCGAGGCCTCGGCAAAGCTTGTAGGCCCTGCAGCGTTGAAACGACGATTAGAGTACGATCAGAAAATAATATAAGCTGGGAAGGTAATATCTTGATACTAGACAATTGCAAGCCGCCGAAGCAGTGATGTTTATGCCGGATCTGCACAAGGACACGCGGCATCGAAGCATACGTACCATGCATTGAAGAAAGACCAGACGCGACAAGTGATGCTACACGGGAGAAGGAAACAAAACAAACAAGAGAGTCTTGAATGCAAAAGCCCCAGCTTTGAGAGAATCATCAAAGTGTGGAAAGCGAAGAGCATGAGAACGCTTCCAATTGGGATGAAAGGGATGAGCTCAAAGGAATATAAACTCTCAGAGAAAGTGGGATGAAGCTGCGAAGAAGAAAGAGAAAACGACTCGAAACAAACTCAAGCAACGCCAAAACCGTGACTTCGTATGCAAGAACACAACGCCGTCGAAAGAGGAACAAGGAAACAATGCCTGATCCGAAAAGAAAGACATCGATCAGAGAATGCTTACCGAGAGAAGTATACTCCTCCTCGATGCTAGCGCGGTTGAGCGAGTGAGAGATGGCCGGAACAGCTGCGGCCCGGCAGTAGCGAAGGCACAGCATCCCCCAGCAAAAGATCAGCAAGCACAGCGCCAAGGGGAAGCCAAACAAGAACCACTGCAAGTAAGTCACGGGAGCGGCCGATGGAAACTCCCGGCTCCACATCCCCGAGAGTATCATATTGGTGCTCGACCCGGTGAGCGTCGCGAGGCCCCCGATGGTCACCGAGAACATAATCGCCATCACCACCGCGCGGCCAAAGTTGGCGATGTGCGCCACCTCCGCCGCGACCTCCTCCTTGTTCATCAAGAGATGGATGTTGAAGTCGCGGGAGAAGAAGGAGTTTTGCTTGGACAGCCTCGAGGAGTTGTTGTTCTTGCGATCGTCATCCTCGGCCCCCCCGGCGGGCGATAGAGGAGGAAGGTTGCCGGATGGAATGGAAGGGACCGATTCGAGGCGCTGGACGTCCTCGGCTCCACAGGTCGGGCACAGCGAGTGGGACTGGATGTAGGAGATATGGCCGCTCTCGAGCTTGTGAAGAACACCGATTGACATGGGGACCATCATGATCGCGGCGGCGGTGTTGGAGATCCACATCGAGACGAATGCCGGGCCTGCGCAGAATCCCAGCAGCACCAGCCGGGGATCCATCTTGGATCCGCCGAAGAAGAGGAGCATCCGGAGCGCGAGGCGGCGATGGACCTGGTAGCGCTCCACCGCGAGCGCGAGGACGAAGGAGCCGATGAAGATGGTGATGGTGTCGTTCATGTAGCTCATGGCGACGTCGTCGGCGCTGGCGAGCTCCATGGCCGGGAGGAGGCAGAGGGGCGCCAGCGACGTGATCGCGATCGGGATGGCCTCGCTCACCCACCAGATGCAGATCCAGGCCAGGATCGCCAGCATTCGCGACGCGGGGCCGCCGCGATCGCCGTGAATCTTGACGCAGAGGAGGATGAGCAGCGCGGCCAGGGGGCCGAGCGCGATGGAGATTGCGCGCTTGTAGGCGGTGAGAATTCTCCACGCTCTGAGAAGCCCAATTGCGCGTTGCCCCTGCTGCTGCCCGAGTAGCGGCTCCTCGCTGGGATCCTCCATAGCCAGAGAAATTCACGGAGCTTTTTATAACTGTTATAAACCTAGGGTTCCTGGGGGGCTTTTAGGGTTCTTGTGTGGTTTGTGTGGCCGGCCCTAGATAGCGGCGCTTGCGCGGAGGCTGGAGGAGGCGCCGCGATGTTGATCTCCAAGAAGAACCGCGTGGAGGTGTACAAGTACCTGTTCAAAGGTGAGGGGATCTAGCTCGCGCATTTCTCCCTTTTTTCTAATCCGAGATTTCTCCCCAATTGTTCGGCGCAGAGGGCGTCCTCTACGCCAAGAAGGACTACAATCTCCCCAAGCACCCGGAGATCGATGTCCCCAATCTCCAGGTGATCAAGCTCATGCAGAGCTTCAAGTCCAAGGAGTATGTCAAGGAATCGTTCGCGTGGACGTACTACTACTGGTACCTCACCAACGATGGCATCGAGTACTTGCGGACGTTCTTGAATCTCCCGTCGGAGATTGTGCCCGCGACGCTCAAGAAATCCGCGAGGCCACCTGGGCGTCCCATGCCCCAGCAGCCCCCGAGGTTCGTTTTTTCTCTTTGTTTCTCTTAGAGTTTATGGTAGTTCTCTTTCTAGTTCGAAGTTCTAAGCTTTTCTCCCTGTTGTTTTCAGAGGTCCTCCACGATACGAGGGCGACCGGCCGAGGTTTGGCGATCGTGAGGGCTACAGAAGCGGCCCTCGAGGAGGAGGATTCGGGGACAAGGGAGGAGTTCCACCAGAATTCCAACCTTCTTTCAGGGTACGGTCGATTTCTTTCTTTGTGGTTTCGTGGCTGATTCGGGTGTGATTGTGGGTAGCAGGGGCCGAGAACTGGGTTTGGACGCGGTGGTGGTGGCTTCGGAGGGCCCAGTGCTCCTGGTGCTCTTGCGGAGTAGAGAGTTTGGTTTTTGTTGTGAATGCGCGAGCCTATATCACTAATTTGAAGTGGAACTTTTCTCTCTTTTGTGAAATTTAAAGAACATAGGCCGTGATCAGTAACCCAATGCTAAAAAGGCTTGGCTTATTACGTTTTCGATCATCTTAATTCCATTCTAATGTTATTATCCAAACTTGAAAGAAATGGCGGAGAGTGCGTCTATGGCGACTGATCCAAAGCCTGGAAGATCGACATCGGCTGTTCTGCGTTTGATTTGGTTTGTGTGGATCTGACCTTTTCGCGTGCACCATAGGATAATCGTCTTTGCTCTTATTCTCTCTCTTGCTCTTCACGTTGTTTATCAGGCGCAGCTAAGCAGCAAGAAGAAGAGATTGGCACAGTCACGAAGGAAGGCACAGGATTCTTCCGATGGGAACTCCAGTGTTCTTTTCTTCTGTCTCTTCCAGGATTTCTCGTTTCTCATCTTTTTTCCTTTCTGTTTTTCACGCAGTGTGTAAACATCTAAACAAGATGAAGTGGTTGGAATGGCAGTAGAAATGCTGGGGATGAAGATGGTGAACGAACTTGTGAAAGAGGCTTTTTCTCTCTTTTCTGAATAGAGGGACTAACTAGGCTTTCTTTCTTCTCTTAAGGTAGACAATATTGAGAAAAATGGTGGCCAAATGACACAGGGTGGCTCACGAAGGTGTACACCAGGTGGAGTACTGTTAAATCTGCTGAAGCTGTGGCTAGAGCCGGATCGATACAAGACAATTATCTCCAGCTCAAGAGTAACCTCTCCTCAATCTATCTCCTAGAAATGTTTCTAGAGTTTCTGAGTAAGTTCCAATGGCAAAAGCAGTGGAATTTGTAAAGTGCAGGAGGGAAATGGACAAGAATGAAGAAAGCACAGAAATTTTTGTGAAGGGGACATGAGAAGTAGTGAGAAAGAGGTAGGTGATCTTGATGCTGTGAAAGGTGAAGATGGTAAATAAGTTCCAGCTCCTGAAGGAAGGGACACTAAGTTATGGTAGTTTGTTCTAGTCTTTCATCCCACTACGCATTAAAGAGATTAATCAAAGTTTTTCTTTAGGAATCTTGAACAGTGATGAAGACAGAAGTAGGTCACTAGAGTATTTAGGCATTTGAAGATGCTCTCATCCATTAGGCTGTTTAACTTTTACTCAAAGAATTAAAAGGTCTAGGGAAAATTGACATCTTCATTAATGCATACTCTAGTTTAAATCATTCTTAACAAAAGAAAATTCACACTTTATGAGAAATATACCAATTTAAATGAATTAAGGGTAACCTCTTTATCTTAGGCAAATGTGCTATGATTTAGACATTTTTCGATTATCACTGATAAAAAAATAACATATGAATTCTACCACCCTTATTATTCTAGGTGTCATCTAACTTACAAAAGATGATATGCCTCTGCATGTAGATGATATAAAGCATGAAAAAACCCTAAACCTTCATGAAAAAACAAACTAAATCTATTAGTAAGGTTTAGATAAATTACTGTAAATAGGTAATTATAGGTTTTTATGCAGCCTTTAAAATAGAATTAGAAACATCATGAGAGAGGCAGATTATGTGATAAGTTGACAATAACTACCCCATGACTTAAAACCAATTTACATATATTAACTCAAACCCAAAAATCAATAGATGGAGCATATCAAAGTTATAGACAAAAATATCTAAGAGATATCAAACGATCAATGAATAAATTTTATATTAGAACACAAGAGTATTCCTATTTAGTTATCAGCTAATAAATCAAGATTATAATTTAGGAACTACCAAGATCACTATAGCTTAAAATCATATCATTAACCATCAAAAAAAATTAATAGCAAGTTTATCTTCAAGAAAACTCAATAATAATATTTAATTACCAAAAATTACAAATATAATACTAAAAAACTTATAAAAGACAGCTTGAAGAACCCAAAGTATCATTGATTGACAAGTAAAATATTTGTGAATATATCACTTAAAAGAAATAACATCCAAAACTATTAGAGCTAACGTCAGTAATATAGTTAGAGCCAATAAACACTCATTCATACCAAATGCCACTCTAGCTAATCTAAAGAAATCCCAATCAATAATATTAAGGAACTAAAGTTGCTAAAATAAACATTAGTAACATCTTATTCATATCTCAAACCCAAGAGACCAATCTAAAGTAAACCACAAATAATATATAGTAATGCAAAAGCCAAAAATTATCAAGATAACAACTAACCATCACAAAAGATTATCGATTATTCCATCAAGAAAAATATACAATCATTATCGAAGAAGAATCTACAATCTTTAAAAATGACAAACCATCTAACATCAATAATAATGATGCAAGACCTTTAACAAGGATAATCAACTATCCCAAGATGATAGTTAATCATCATTAATGAGTGTTAGACATAAAAACTAACTTCAATATTTATGCTAATAAGCCAAAATGCCTTCCTAAAAAATGGAACATTGAGTATGACAACTTAAAGAACTAAAAGCTTGAAAAAATACTATAATGAAGTCTCGAATAACCATAATCACAAATTTAGCATTAACAAACTTCAGTGTTAAAGAAGAAATTATAATACGACCATAATATCCTCTTTAATATATCCATAAATGTAGCGTATGTGGTTTTCACCCTTTATCCTATAGTAATTTACCATAGGATAACTATAAAGTAGAGCCTAAACCCTTTATATACTATATATCACATGCCATGTGCCATATACCATATGTCCTAAGGATAGTGGTGTGGAACCTGAGTTTCAGGGCCTTGGGCCACTGAAGGAAGGAATGGAGCCAAACTCCTAAATATGGAGCCAAGGAGTGACGAAACTAGAGTATGGAACAACTCCCGAGTGTACAGCCCAAGAAGTAAAAGGACAAGAGTAGAGAATGACTTGGAACAGTCCTAGAGTATCTAGCATCCCAATGCTAGGGGTAGTAAAACGGAGCCAAATGGAGTCGAGCACTATTTCAGCATATTGGTGGCCTAACACGAGGATATATATACTCCACCAACTAACATGGTGTGGAACTTGGGCTTAGACCCAAACCGGATGCAGAACAAGGATAGGTACAAAAATGGGAACTAAACTATACCTCAAGTTGGTCAGCAATACCTAACCTACCCACTATCCCTACTATACATTTGGAACCCCGTAAACCCCTTATAGCCCTTGCCCCTGCCTTTGCCCCCCCCTCAGCCACCTTTAGTGTTAGGAGTTAGTCTTTAGAACAAGCTTGAAACTTATTAAATATGGAATATTTTTAAATTGTGAATTTAGACACAGGAAGAACACCACTGTGTTTAGGACAATCTTTACAGTTTATAAATATGCCAAATGAGAAAATTTAGATACTTTCCATAAATAGCATTTGAGACCGCAAGGTGTATGATAGAGAGGGTGTTTGGCAAACACAGTAAGTTATCATTTACCGAATATTGAGGGACCAAATTCAATATCGCAGAGGGTTCCCAAGACTAGCAAGTGCAAATCAATATCATGAGTTTTTCATCACCGTCTTAATTATGCTTGACTAAATGACAACTTAGGATTTCCTTCCTTAGTGCATATGTGTTCACAATGTAACATTATGGAAAACATATTTGCATTAATCCGAAAGCCAAACACAATAAAGTTATGCTCAACAAGTGATCACTAAACCAATTTTTTATGAATCCATCTATCCATAACAAGACATAACTCACTTTATAGCAAGGACAATAAAAATCATCAACGATTAATATAATTTTAATGCAAATCTAACAAGAAACTAACAACTCTAATCGATGACTAACTTTTTTTCTTATAAAGCTAATATAGTCTATAACTAAATCACATTTCAAGGAAAAACTAAATCTCAATTCTTACTAAACAATCTTGTTTAAAACAAAACTAACTCAACTTGCTACTTAGTTCGTTTGAATGCCAATATAGTTGCTAACTAGTAAATGCATTAATGCTAACAATATAAAGGTATAGTTAAAGTATTAACACCATCATCATCGAGATTAACAAAATATAATATCTATCTCCAATAAACTCCAACTAATCACCAACCATCCAAATCACCATAAATGGAAAACTAAACTTTTCAAAATGCTCATCGAGAAATATCTCATCCCACTATAATCAAAACTCTAACAATGTCGATACTAAGGCATCACTTTAATGCTATCAACACTAAAACAAAGCTAAAAGAAACCAAAAGAGAATCACCACTCAAACCTCTTTAGTAACCAAGCTAACTAAGGTTAAAGATACTTTACTTAGTATTTCAAATTAATCTTTCAACAATATTTAGCTATAGATAACACATCATCAAAAAGTGAAACACCACTCAATGCAATCTAACACTATAGACTAAATGTAACTAAACAATATTAATAAAGGTGAAATTAATATGCTAATATGTAAAAAAAACATGAAAGCTCAAGAATATGATTTTTCGCAACACTATCTAGTAATAAGCCTATCATTTCTAAATCATCATCGAGTGAAATAAATGTCAATAATCCTTAATAAAGTCTATAAGTAATCTTTAGTCACAAAGAAACCAATAATCATTTTTCAATTTGCCTTTGTAAGACCTAAACACTAAACTCTTGTCATATACTTGTCCAATAGAAAAGTAACACCCCAGTATAATATATAGGAACATATACAAGTATAAAAAAAATAATTGCTCGAATCTAATCAAACACTAATAAACCCACTAACATATTTAGCCAATAGCTCTAAGCATAACTGAAGAGGCTAGATATGCATGATTGACATTCAATTGAAACTAAAATGAAGACCATGAGATGGACTTATATGGTATACAACCTTCTAATAGATAATACCATAATACATGTACTAACATTTTAACCATAAATAACTAAGTTAAACATCACCATCCTCAGCTAAAGCATAGAGCCACCAAAATTAAATCAAGATCAATGAAAGTTCACTACTCTTATAAAGTCTAATAATGTCATCTTTCTAATAAAGTGCAATAGCCACTTTTCTAAACTAATTCTAGATTTAATCCAACTCAATTGTTTTAGCTCCAAAAGCTAACATTTCTTTTGGGCTACATCTTACAAAAATGAACTCCAACACCTTCACTAATTCATAATAACTCATAAAAACTGAATAGTTTTCAAATAAGATAATCAATAAATCAGCCATTGGAAAAGTCTAAGAAAATTTGTAAAAAAACTTCCATCCTAGAGAAAGAATGACTCTTAGTCTAGAAATGCAAATTTTGAAGACTTAATCAACTTCCTTCTACTTACAATTTCACATAGTTTCATTTTAACATAAATTCTCATGATCTAACAAAATGCCTAGGCTTCAAACATCATGCCTATATATTCGCTATCTAACATCAACATCTAGAAAATGTAAAATGAACACCCAAGACTCAATTACAAAGGCCATATCTTTGCATATCCATATTGTACTAATATTCTTCTTTAATCACTTTCAAGATTGAATATGAAACCAATAACAACAAAAATGACACAAAAAATCAAGCCCTAAGGAAAATTCATCGTCACTTAATATAACAATGTCACTTTCACTAACATAAGTGTGATAACAATACTAATGTCTCAATTATACACTTTTTTCATCCAACAATTTATTCTAAATGCTAATGGATAGACTAACAAATTATAGCAAATGAATGCTATAACTCTTTTCAAAACCTTAATGGGCAAAACCAAAGTACCCCCCTTTAACCTAACATAATGAATTACCTTTGAGAATCTAGTTAAAACTACTATAATACTACTACACGCAAATAAATTAGCTCCACTTTAGGGCTGATCATTATTTGATTAAACAACTTTATAAACATATTGCTCACGGTCACATGGATATCATATAAGTAACACAATGACTTAATCATCAATTGAGCAATACCACAAGCAATGCTTGTGCCACTACTATAAAGGTTTATGTGAGTATCAAGTGCCAACTTAATTTGACAAAATGCAACATAAATGCCATATTCCACTAACAAAGATTTATAGTACTTAACACCACCAACTTTGTTCACAATATAAATAAGTTTATGTCAATCTATTTCTGACCAAATTCAAAACTAATCTAACACCAAACTACTCAACATGGTTACTTGAAAAAGAATTGAGCATGTAAGACAAAACTTCCAATAACAAGCTTAGACAAAATGGTTTAGCATTTCATTACTATCCATCCCATGACTTACCACCTGTAGGGCTATTATAGCTAATATACATCAAGGTAGGAACTCATGATTGTATGATGTGAACATAAGTAATGAGATCACACTTCATTGTAAATCATCTCTTGAAGAAGAGAAAATGATTTACATGTTTGATCCTTCATCTTTAATTACTCTTTTCTCGGTCTCAATTTTGACTAAATCTTAAGCTTCATCAAGGAGAGATAAAGATGGGCTGCCAACCCTACTGCTACTTTCAGTCCAATCTAAGAAAAATTTCATGAGAAAGCACAATATTAATTACTTGAACTAATAAACTAATCCTTATAATCTTGATTAATCCATATATAATTATGCCTAGGAAGGATCCACTAGTGCTAAACAGCTATACACAAGCTTATTTGCCACAAGCTTATTTTCTTATTTGCCCAAGGGAGGTTTACATTTACCTATAGTAATATAGAACAACTCATACTAACCACTAATACACTAACATAGAATCCTACCAACTCAAAGTGTAATCTTGAGTTGCTAATATGCTACCCCCACAAGCCCAAATACAAACTCGTGTAAATGATGTATCTCAATCTATTTTATAAGCCCAAACAAAAGTTCATATAATCTAGTACGCTAAAATTGGGATGCATGCAAAGCCATAGCACCCAAATGTGTACCCACTTGAATCATTATTTTCATCTCTGTGTATTCAATAAGACTAATTGCCCAATCTTATTAAATAGTATTCACTATAACTAATTCTGTAATACCACATGTAACACACGTGGTTTTCACTCTTTACCTTATGTTGTTTTACTATAGGTTAACCATGGAGTGGAATTATAACCTTTGGACATGTGGACCAAGAGTAATGGAGCAAAACTTGAGTTTAAAGGCCTTGGGCCATTGAACAAAGGGACAAAGCTAAACTCTTAAACATACAATCAACATTTAAAGGAATCAAAACATGAAATAACTCCTAAACATATAGCCTAAGGAGTGAAGAGTAAGAGCACAAAACGATATTAAAATAATCCTAAAACATATAGCATCCCAATGCTAAAACTATCACACAAAATAGAGTCAAATGGAGTCTGATGTTTTTTCAACATTTTGGTGGTTTAATGCAAGGATATAGGTACTACAAGCATGGTATATAACTTAAGTTTATACCCAAGTCAGATGCAAAACAAGGACAAGCATCCAAGCGGGGAGCTAAATTATGCCTTAAGTTGGTTGGCCATGCCCAACCTACCCACTATCTCCACTATATATTTGAAGGAGATTCATATTTACTTACAATAACATAGAACAACTTATACTTACTGGACTACTAGTGGAAACTTCTAAATACATGGAAAATTGCCATGGAAGAGATTAGCTCTTTGTTAGCCTCCCCTTGACTATCTCCTAAAAAATATAAATATTGGTGATGGGAACAAAAACTTAAAAAACACTTGAAGTAAAATCCATTAACATTGACCACCCTAGCATTGATACACCCATAATAAATCCCTGAAAGATATGAACACTCTTCTAAAAAGTCATTGCCCTATATCCACCCTATTATGTAAAAAAAAATAAATGCCATACATCCAAAGCATCTTGAAACAATGGATTCCTACCTTACACCTGCCAAAACTACATTCATGCTAACTATTGTCCAAGGTTTTAACATATACACATCTCTTCCCATTGAGCCTCCATTCCTTCTATTTGAGTTGAACCTCCAAGAGACAAACTTGCTTCTTGGCTTGCAGTAATTCTAAAGAATGAAGGGCTCCTCAAGCCTTATTATGATAAGCATCCATGAACTTATTGAGACACTCCTTGAACACCATCACTAACATGTCAGGTAGTGTAAGCACTTAAGCAAAAAACGAGGGAGAGTGTCACAAATATGATTGTAAATATCAAAAGTTACTTGTTAGTGAGTCCTTTTAGATATTTTTCTTTCATTGCCACAATGGCAGAAGATCATTAGTCCCTCTTATGCTAGTGGAGTTAACTATGCATTTTGAGTGTACTTAGACTAAATGAGCATAAAGACAAAATTCCTTCGTACTATTAACTAAGTATACTTAGTTTGGTAAAGAGTTTTGATCTCATTACGTCTTGCACTGGCTAGTGACAAGAACCCTCATATATTGAGTTCTAATCCCTTAATATCACATATACTATATGATAGCTTATTGTGCCTACAAAACACCCTCACTATTATGCCTTATGTGTTGATTCTATTTGGTCCCATTGGCTATTTATAAAAAGTGTTTAAATCTATTAGTGATATAAAGATTATCCTAAACACAATAATATCACAATTTAACATCATTCTTTATTTAGTAAGTTTTTATGATTATCCCAAAAAGTAACTTTTGGGACTGGGGTGAAAGCCCAAAGTGTGTGTTCCTTAGAGGGAGGGGGGAGGGGGGAGGGGGGAGGGGGGGGAGGGGGTTCCAAGTTCCAAATGTATAATACGTAGTGGGTAAGTGGGGCATGGCTAACTGACCTAAGGTATAATCTAGCTCTTGATTGCATGCTTGTCCTTGTTTTACATTAGACTTGGGTTTAAGTCTAAGCTCCTTACCATGAGTGTAAACAATCATAGGGAATGACTCTAGAGATGATTTATAGAAGTTCAAATATAAAAGGAAAAGGCCTATAAACAAAAATGCACCCTTTTTTTCAATTGGTTAAGGGTTTTAAGATACATAAGGTTAAGCTTCTTTGGGTTTGAATAGAACTAGGCTAGGTAACTTCCCAGAAAGTCCAAATTCAAGAGCTTATATTTGGTACCAAAGAGGTTTTAAGTCTAACTCTATTAGTTAGTTAGGGGAATCACACCATATGTGATATTGATATTTGGAAGGTTTAATTTGCCTTTGGCTAGGTTCAACCGAAGAGGTGCATCTTTAATTTGAATAATATTAGGTTGGGTGACTTTTTGGGAAGTCTGAATTCATAAGCACACAATTAGTTAGTGGAATACCCATATCCTCGAGTTAGGCCACTAGTATGTTGAAATAGCACCAAACTTTGGTTAACTCTATTTTGTGTGTTCATCATGACATTAGGATGTTGAATGCTCTAGGACTATTCTAATGTCAACTCATATTCCTATCCCTTTGTTGCTTAGGCTAAATGGTTGAGAATCATTTAATGCTCTAGTTCTTTTACTCTTTAATTATATGCTTGAAAGTTTGGCTCTATCCCTCTGTTTAATGGCCCAAGACTCTAAAACTCAGATTTTGCTCTATTGCCTTTGTGGCCAAAGGTTTATATTTCGCTTCATGGTTATCCTATAGTAAAACACCATATGGTAAAGGGTGAAAATTATGTATACTACAATAAGAAATATTCGGGCCAAGAGATATTTTGGCTAAGAGCTCCATGGCCAAAAAATATTCTGGCCAAAAGGTCATTCCCTAGTCTAAATTAAGTTTAGGCTCTACTCCCCACGGACTTAGTAAAGTCTTTGTTGTGGAATAAGAAAATACCAATCTTGGTATAAATGACTAAAGGATAAAAGTAAGAGACCAGTGCCCAAAAATAAGCCTAAGAAATTATTAGTGTGAATCAAAATAATAAGTTAAGAAAAAAACTACTAAAGGGTGGGTGCTAATAGATATATGAGAAAAGTAATAAATTTCCAAAGAATGAAATTTTTAAGTGCTCCAATTTAGTGAAAGGTGAAAGCTTCAAAAGATAACGTGGCAATGTAGTCAAATAATAGAGCAATGAGTAGTTCTAGTATAAATTATAGATCTAAAAAGTGATAACACAAAAAACAACATGATAAATGAGTAGAAATAAAAGATTGGGGATCCTAAAGTAAACCCCAATCATGTGAGAGTCAAATGACCAAATAAAGACATCATGGGAAGATGTAATTAGTTAGGAAGATAAGTAAGATAATGAGGTTAGACCATAGGTTAATCCAAATAAAGATATTCTTCACAGAAGAAAGGAAAGGATGATAGTGTCTTCAATTAAGGAACTTCCTAGGATAGGGAAAGTGTGCACACAACTATAATATGCATAGGAAAGTGTTAAAGACATTTAGGAAATTGATATGAGAAGTCAATAATAATATTCCAAAGGGCAATTCTTATATTGATATAGTCTGAGATTACTCTAAAGTAAACAGTAAAATTGAGATAAATAAGATTTCTATAATGAGTTTAGTAGGATCTAAACTAGCAAAGCAAGGAAACTATCACAACTAAGGTAATGAATCTTTCAATTGGGGGGTTTATGCTCCTTAAAGGATATCCAAGATATGATGAGCCTTCAATATTAAACCATTATTAAATAGTAGTTTAGTGCCAAAGATAAAAAATAATCCATGATAATGTTACTTCAGAAAATGGATTATCATTTGTTAGGATATCAAACTTTGTCTATAAGTGGAGTTGTAAACATAAATCTCTAAGTCCCAAAATGGATTTAAAAACAAGCCACATGATAATAGCTAAAGTAGAAGTTGAATGAGTATAACATATTTGGACTAAACTCTCGACTCAGAAAGTCAAGAGTGGAAGTGAAACTCTTAAAGAAGGGATTGAGGATGGGCATGAAGTGTGATAAACAAATCCTTAAAAAAGGACAAAAGAATGACTAACACATCATAAATGTTGTGAAATATAAAAGTGTCAAGACCAAGTCCAAAACTGAGTTTGAGTCTAAGGGGTAAATACCCAAAATGATTAAACAAAAAAAGGTTATATCTATATGATGGGTAATGATATAAACATTAGGGAGTCAAAGCATTGAGTGAATATAAATGAACAAATGGGGTGATTTGGTAAAGTGTTTAAGAGCCAGGTTAACTCCTTCAAAAGATTGAATGGTCAATATTCCCAATTCAACTATGAGTGGCATTACCTCCGTGGATACTTTATATAGCTCATCAAAACCTTGTTCTAGCTATATAGCTGAGGCACATTAGTGGCAGAAGATGGGGAGAGTACCTATAAGATTTATGTTAGGCTATGGTGTTTCAAAATATCATCCCAAAATCCTTGATCATGAAAAAGAAGAGGAGTAGTCCTTTTGCTTAGTAATCAAGGGTATGGTTGCATGATTAGAAAATTTTAAAGGTTGGTGAGACTTAGTAAATGGACTTTTAAACTTTGTTTTAATAATAGTATTGGCAAGCATTACTATGGATAAAAAAGGACTTGATGGGGAAAAGAAGGGATATTAAAAGATGGTATTCTTCTATTGTGGCATATGGGGGATAAAATAGCCATTAAAGGCTTTCTTATTAAGCAATTGCCCCTTTCCTAATAGACTTAAGGAGAAAAAGATAAGGTGCACTATATACATATCTTAGAGTAGATTAAAGATGTTAAAGAGTGGTTATAAAATGACCATTCATAGACTAATCTTAAAGAAATAGGACTATAAACTACTAATGAAATAGTGAGAATAAAGATGGCCTTGGTGTAAAAGACTTATGTATTGGTGATACTTTTGGATGTTTAAACTAGAACTTAGACATGTGGAGCATTTGGGTGTGAGATGTAAATCCCTAAGCCCCAAAGTGGAGTCAAAAAGGGTGCTATATAGTAGTGGTTGAAGTGGAAGTCCAATAAATATAACATATTTGGACCAAAAGCTTCGACTTGGAAAGTCAAAAGTGAGAGTGGAACCCTGAACAAAGTGCTCAAGGAATGAATATGAAGCAATTAGTAAATGAGTCTCTAAAAAGGGATATAAGAAAGACTAACACATGGTAAGTGTCGTGACACGTAGAAGTGTTAGGAATCAATCTAAAAAAGAGCCCAAGAAAGAGTCCAAGATGAAGTCTAAAAAGGAGTCTGAAATGGACTCAAGATAGAGTCCGAGATGGAGTTTAATATGGACCCAATATAGGCCCGAGATAGAGTCTGAGATGGAATTCGAGATGGACCCAAGATAGAGTTTAAGGTTGAGTCCAAGACAGAGATCGAGGGTGAAAGCCCAAAGTGATCATCTCTCAAACCTTAGGGGGTTTGGTGAGCTCCATAAGTATAGTAGGGGAGGACTCCAGTGGAGTTAGTTTAGCCAAAAAAGGTTAGTATGACTAAGGAAGGCTATTTTCACATGGTAGGTGATGATATAACTATTGAGAAGTCTAAAGATAGAGTAAACACAGACAAACAAGTGAGGTAACTTGGTGAAGTGTTCAAGAGCCAACTCTAGCTCCCCCCATAGAGTAACTTGGTGAAGTGTTCAAAAGCCAGCTCTAACTTCTTTAGAAGATCAAATGGTCAATGCTCCTAATCTAAGTGTGGGTGGCACTACCTACTTAAATACCTAGTACGGCTCATCAAAACCTCGCTCTAGCCACATAGCTAGAGCACCTAAAGGCGAAAGGTGGGGAGAGTACTTACAAGGCTTGCATAGTCAATGGGACTTAGTGGTTAAGCCTTCAGGCCCTAACCTATATAAGCTTCTAAATTTGAAATTCCAGGGAAGTCATCTAACCTAGTTCTAAAGATGCTTAACCCTAAATATCCCAAGAGAAAAGGATTCACTCTTATTCATGGGCCCTTTGAACCCTTATGGATCATCTCTCGAGTCCTTCCCTTTAGTTGCTTACAATTTAGTGATAGTGTTGGTGAGCATGGCTGTGGATAAAAAAAGACTTAATAGGGACTAAAGAAGGGATATTGGGGAAGGGTGTTCCTGGACATCCTAAGGATGCTAAGGTGTGGTCATGGGATAACCACTTATGGACTAATGGCTTAGTTTTGGAAAGACAAGACTATGGTATGCATGATCTTGGATTATTAATGAGACAAGAGTAAATGAATATGGCCTTAGCATAACAGGCTAAGATGTCAGTGATACTTTTGGGGTGGGATTGAACATATGAAGCACTTGAACCAAGTGCAAAAACTAAGTGGTATAAATGCCATTCATGGGGTTAACATGCCCCTAAGTCGGGAATAAAACTTATGGAGGTTATAAGTGAGATTTTTCCAAATGATCAAAGGTGTGATTAAGTGATTAAAATAGAAAGGGAAATTTAGTGGGCCAAGTGCAAATTTAGCATAGATCAAACTCTATATCTAAAAGCTCTAGGGCTGAATGCTACAATGCTAAAGGCCCCATGGTTGAGAGCTCCAAAGCTCTAGCTTGGATCTAGCTCAAAGCCCTAGTTAGATTAAGCTTAAACCTAAACTTGTTCAAGGTGCTCCAATACTTCATGCCACACTTCTGGTGCTTTTGGCCCCCTAGCTTAATTCTCACCTAATTTAACTCAATTTCAAACACTTCAAAAATCAAAACTTGCAATTTTACTTCTCTTTATCATAAAAGCTTACTAGAGAAGTCAAAGTTCCTCACACATCATATATGTTCCTTCCAACATCATTACAATTCTCCTATTTATAACCATAATCAAAGCTTAGTGTGTAAGCGACTAAATTTTCCATTCTACTTTAGTCACTTAACCACACCTCTGACCACTTGGAGGAGTCTCATTCACAACCTCCATAAGTCCAATCCAGGACTTGGGACTTGCTAGCCCCGAGAATGGCATCCATGCCACTCAACATTTGCACTTGGTCCAAGTGCTCCACGTGTCCGATCCCATGACTGACACTCAAAGGTACCACCGACATAGCAGCCCGTTACGCTAAGGCCATGCCCAATCACCTTTGCCACACTGGTAGTCCAATACCACTTGCATCACCGTCTTGGTTCTCCAAGACTAGGCAAACCATCCGTGAGTGGTCATCTCAGATCCACTCCTTAGCATCCTTAGGATGCCCACCGACAAGGGGAATAGCCTTCCCCA
Source organism: Selaginella moellendorffii (assembly GCF_000143415.4). NCBI lineage: Eukaryota > Viridiplantae > Streptophyta > Lycopodiopsida > Selaginellales > Selaginellaceae > Selaginella > Selaginella moellendorffii. Next base: position 1,611,727 of record NW_003314284.1, on the reverse strand, counting down.
ATATCCCTCTGTTAGTCCCCACTAAGTCCCTTTCTGCCCCTGGCCGTGTTTGCCAACACTGCCACTTGATCGAGACCCACAGGCCCGACCACTAAGTCCCACGGTCCTCTGGGACTTCCTCACCACACGACTGTGTCCTTGGTCACTACCCCAGAGGACTGCTCCTCTTCCTTTCCACAGTCTGGGCCTTTGGGACAACATTTCGGAACACCGTGGCCTTACGCGAGCCACCTGGGTACTCTCCTCGCCTTCTGCCCTTGGGTGCTCTAGCCATGGGCTTAGAGCAGGTTCCGTTGAGCCACACTAGGTATCCAAGTAGGTAGTGCCACCCACACTTGAACTGGGAGCATCGGCCAGTCGATCTCCCGGGGGAACTAGAGCCGGCTCTTGAACACTTCACCAAGCTACCCCACTTGTTGGTCTGTGTTCACTCTAGTCTTGGACTTCCCAGTGGGCAGCTCATCACCCAACACTGGGTCTGGCCTTCCTGGGCCAAACTGGCCTTTCCTGGCCAAACTGGCCTTTCCTGGCCAAACTGGCTCCACTGCAGTCCTCCCCCCTACTATACTTTTGGAGCTCACCAAACCCCCCAGGGTCTGGGAGACGAACGCTTTGGGCTTTCACCCTCTCAGGCTCCGGACTCGGACTCGGACTCGGACTCGGACTCGGACTCGGACTCGGACTCGGACTCGGACTCGGGCTCGGGCTCGGTCTCGGCCTCGGCCTCAGCCTCGGCCTCGGCCTCGGTCTCGGTCTCGGTCCCGATCTCGGTCTCGGTCTCGGTCTCGGTCTCGACTTCGGACTCCATCTCGGACTCCATCTCGGACTCCATCTCGGGTCCATCTCGGGTCCATCTTAGACTCCATCTCGGACTCCATCTCGGACTCCATCTCGGGTCCATCTCGGGTCCATCTCGGACTCCATCTCGGACTCCATCTCGGGTCCATCTAGGACTCCATCTCGGACTCCATTTCGGGTCCATCTCGGGTCCACCTCGGACTCCATCTCGGACTCCATCTCGGGTCCATCTCGGACTCCACTTCGGACTCCAACTCGGGTCCATCTCGGGTCCACCTCGGACTCCACTTCGGACTCCTTCTCGGACTCCATCTCGGACTCCACTTCGGATTCCAACTCGGGTCCATCTCGGACTCCACTTCGGACTCCAACTCGGGTCCATCTCGGACTCCACTTCGGACTCCAACTCGGGTCCATCTCGGACTCCACTTCGGACTCCAACTCGAGTCCATCTCGGACACTCCCACGTGTCATGTGTTGGCCCTTTTGGGTCCCTTTTTGGAGCCTTGCCTTTTGCTCGCTTCGTGCTCGTTCCTCGAGCACTTCGTTGGGAGTTCCACTCCCGCTCTTGACTTTTCAAGTCGGAGCTTTTGGTCCAAACGTGTTACGCTCGTTTGGCTCTCGCTTCGGCCACTATCATGTGGCGCCCTTCCGGCTCCACTTTGGGGCTTAGGGATTTTGTGTCTCACATAGTGTTGTCAATTATTGGTTGTCTCCATTTTCTTCATCATTTATATATTGCTATCTTGAAGTTCTTGCATCATTGCTTTCCTTTGTTTGTCACTTCACTTGAGGAGACCATTAAATCCCTTCGGAGTGCATTTGCATTATTTTTGTGTATCTATTGGAACTTTTTTTCCTCCAACTTGTAGTTCTAAAATATCCTTATTAGCATCTCTAGGATCTTGTGTCTCAAATACAATGTTTAAATTTGGATCTTTATCTATGTTTATATTTGGAAAAAGGAAAAATAGAAGTCAATCATAACAAGACAAATGAATGTACCATAGCCTAGTGACTTGCTTGCAATCGTACAACCCATGGATGTATGAACTCAGTGGTTACTTGGAACATTGATTCTTGACTTTGTCATCCATAATAACATCTCATTATAGAGGCCTTCATCAAATCCACAAGGAAACTTCACATCCTTTTTCATCCGTACAATAAACTTATTGCTAAAATAGGATAATTTCCTTAATAAAATATTCCTCTCATAATCATTAATTTGCCTCTACTTTTTCATAAACTCATCCTATTGTGACTCACATTGCTTTAGTGTGTAATGAAATCCCTGTAAACATAAAATGACAAAGGTGGATCACCACTTTGGTAGATCATTTTATAGATTTTCTATGTTATTACCTTCTTGATCCTTCTCCTTTTCCATCATCTTTGCATATTAGAGAATCATATTCCCATTAGTAGATTTTTGTTCATCATTCAAAACCAGTTTATTCTAGGAAAACAAGTTTAGAAATTAGAAAAAAAACACAAATTAGATTTCTTATACTTTTGAATATTTGTTGCTCTATCAAAAGAGCCAATTTCTGGAGAAGGTAATGATAACAATATTGTGAAAAAGGAATTTCCAATTCCCCTTCTATGAAATCTTTGTTGTTGCAAAAATGCATTCAAAAAGAAGTAAGAAAAAAATTGGAAAAAAATACTTAGCTTGAGAAATTGAAGTTAACTTATATTTCAAGAATGCTTAGAATAAATTTAATCATCAGGTTGAATGTAGAAATGCTAGGCCAAAAACCATTACGAAAACTTGCTAAATAAAATAGGAAAACCAAAAAGAAAAAATGCATTTGCATATTAGTACTAACAAGAGAGCTCTTTCCTCCCTAAATATTGAATAAAACAAGTAAAAATTTAGAATTACATAGTTTTATATTTATATATAAAAACAAAGTCACACAAATAACATTTATAATTAGAAGCAACATTTAATGATAATATAACCACAAGTAACACTTTGGAGGCAAAACACATCACAAAAGCACAACATACAGAAGCAAGCAATGGTTGGTGATTACATCTGGAGGTACAATACTTGGAAGCACAATACTTTGTGGCAAGAAACACTTGGCCCAACATTATATTCATATCCAAATATATTTCTAATTTTTTATAAAGTTGCAAAAATGGCTTGGAGAATCAATAACACTTGAGGCAATATTTGGAGTGGCCCTTGGAGGCAACATCACACAAAAAACATTTACAATTTGAAGCAACATTTTATGGTATGACATAATCATATAAGCAACATTTTAGAGGTAGAACACTTGGAGGTAATCAAGAGAACTTAGAGGTACAAAACTTAGTGGCAAGGAACACTTTGTGCAATACTCATATAATTTGGCCCAATATTAAATATAATTTGATCTTATCAAGTTTAATCTTGAAAGAATATTATTTTAAGACATTGGTCCAAAATGGGATTTTTAATAGCTCTTGGTTTCAAATTCTGTAATTAGGATTCCATTTTGAAAATACATGACAATAGCATTGTAACTGGACTGCAGGATCTCACAATAGTACCTTATTTAATGAGAAAACAAAAAATATTATTTTATATACCATCTTAAATGGGTTATAAGCATTCTTATATAAATTAAATACTTTACAGCCTCTGAATAATAGAGCATAGCTAAATCAAATTTTAAGAAGTATTTACTTTTATAAAAAGTCACATTTTATATTCTATTTCAAGCTTATTTTCTGACTTATCATTATGATGATAATCGACATAAAATTCAATTCATTTCTATTTATAATTTTTCTTCTTATGAATATTAACATAACTATAGCACCAAAGTATTTTTCAAAATTTAGAAATCTTGGAATTTTAAGTGCAAATGATATTTCAATAGTGATCTCAACTGTATATAAACTTATAAAAGAAATCAAGCATGAAAAAGAATACTCATCATTTTTTTCAGATAGTTATGAAATATTTACAACACAAGGAACTGTTAATTTAATAATTAAAATAAAGGAAGAATGTTCTGTAGAAGGAGAACTTTTTAAAGGTACTAATATGATACGGGCCTTTTATAATATTATAGATATGAGTGTAGCTGATCTATTTGAAAACCTCTCTGATTATTTTGAGATGGAAACTACAAAATATAAAATACAATATGAGCTTATTAGAAGAACAGAACTTTTATTAACTACTAAATATTATAAAAATAATATTTCAATATATAGTTTAAATTATTGTTTTCTTGAATTAAATACTATGTATATGGGATCAGTACTATATACTGACAACTATTTAATATCCCCAAATAGAAAAAATTATTTACTTCTAGAATATAATTGCAATATTATATTTTTCTCTGAAAAGAAAAAAGTTTGGGAAACAAATACTTCACATTTAAATTTTTATAACCGCATTTTAATTTTACAAATAGATGGCAATTTAGTTTTATACCATCATAAAGAAGCAATATGGTCTACAAACACTTATTGTGTAAATCAGCCATTGTGTATATTATCAACAATATTTTATATTCAAAATGACTGTAATTTGGTTCTTTATGAAGCTAAATTTCCAAATAAAATTTTATGGGCATTACACACTTCAAAAAATAAATTATGTTCTTTATAGATTTGTTGTTTTATGATAATTTTATAATTATATGAAAATTTTCTTTTACATAATTCAATAGGAGAGAGCCCTAAGGGAAGAACTGTACACTTTAGATCCACAAAACTTAGTGCTAAGCTTATCTTTATATACAGTATATATAAATATTATACATAGAGACCTCATACTACTCCTTCAAGTTGCATTCAAAACACATATTTAGAATAATATTGTCCATTAACTTCAACCAATTAACCAAACTATGGACCAAGTTAAGCCTTTATTTGATACAATCTAATCCACCAAGGCAATAAACTAGCTGTATGATGCTGATGCATGATGCAAGGAAATTTCACCAACACTAGATCACTTTGTTGACACTTTGATAGTGAGCTATATAGTGCATGTATAACTACCTTTAATACTCTTATGTGCTTATTAAAGACTTTGAAGATTGTGTATATAATGTTAGCAACACTAGTCTAAATACTTGAAACATTCTTTCCCTTCTGTATAGCATGGAGTGGTTAACATTAAACCCATAGCAAGAGGCAAGATGCCTAAATAATGCACAAAATGAAGAGATTCTAATAGATTTGTGTGGTATTGATACACAAAAAATTTATAACCACCAATCCCAATTTTAATGTTGCAGGTCTATATACTTTGCAATTCAACCAATTAAACAAGCCATTTGTCTCAAACGCAAAGACAATTTAATGTTGAGCTATTGCATAAACATCTTAATAACTTCAGGGGCCAAACTAAAGCCTTGATTGAAAAGTACATATGAAGGTTGCTAATTCTAGTAATCCATTCTTTGTTAGTAACAAACAAAGAGTGTTTGAGTGTTAACATCCATTAAATATAGAGGTCCCATCCACTTATTTAAGTATTATGAGGGCCAAGTGTACGGTTACGATGCCGTATACTAATATTAGTGTAGTGGGATTTTGGTAGCCGTCGGATTGGTTTCAATTTGGACCACTTGCTCCTGTATATAAATTAGGGTTTTTGGGCTAATTAATATGCACATTTCTGTATTCCATATTCCAAGCACTCACATTGGTGGAGGTGAGGGGCACCTTTGATTGTCCCTGAGGAGTGCTTGGATTTGGGATTTTGGTTTAGATCTAGCTTTTGCATCGTCTAGATTTAGCTTTTTCCATTTCCTTTCTTTTGTTCTTTCTTTTCAGGATTTTGGTTTAGATTTAGCTTTTTGCATTGTCTAGATCTACCATTTCTTTCCAGCTTTTTGTCATTTCTCTTCTTTTGCTCTTTCTTTTTTGATCATCTTCATGGCCGATCCGCAATCTCCTCCTTTGTCTCTAGAGTAGCAGTTGGTTCAATTATTTGATGCTATGCGTTTGCAATTGAACAACCAAACTCAATTGATGTTGACATTCACGGCATGTGGTCCAACTCCTCCTGCTCTTGGTGCCAATCCTCGCGTTCAGCCGGAGTTCTTTCGTGGGAATCTTGGGGATGATGTGTACTATTGGTTCGATCACTTCACGGTGATTGCCACATATCATTCTTGGGATGATGCTCGACGTTTGTGTGAGTTTCCCACGTGTCTTCAAAGGACGGCGTTGTAGTGGTACAATGGATTGAGTGCGGCCACTCGTGGGGATTGGAGTGTTCTTCCGGACGTCTTCAAACGCGCCTTCGGACATGCTGACGATTGTGACGATGCCTTCCAACAATTGCATCGTTTTCGCCAAGGGCCCTCTGAGTCGGTAATGCAATTTGGCGTTCGTTTCCGAAGTCTTTTGCTTCATGCGGAGCCTAATATGTCGGAGCGGATCAAGCTAGGAATGTTGTGGCCAGCACTTCGTCAAGATCTTGTCGGACTTGTGCATGCACTTGCTCCTACCACCCTTGACGATGCTCTTCGCTTGGCACAACGTTATGAGACGTCGCCTCTTCCACTTCTCGCTGCACGTCCTTCCGCTCCACTTCCTATGGGTGATGGTCCTGTTCCAATGGAGGTTGATGCTGTTGCTGCTCGAGTCCAAGGACAAGCGCGAGGACGTGGTCGTGGCCGTGATGTTTGCTGCTGGGCGTGTGATGAAGTTGGTCATACTTATCAGCGTTGCCATCGTTTTCCGGATTGGCGACCTCCATTTCTTGGGTGGAGACCTTGGCGTCAGCAACATCCCATGGGTGCTGCTGCAGTGGAAGGTCTGGACACCGAGATGCATCCGGGAAATGAGGAGTCGCGCGAGTAATGGAGGGACCTTGCGCGAATAAGTTAGTGACCCCTCCATCTTTCTTTCGGGAGTATCATCAAGGGGTTCACTCGGCACCGGTTCATCCAGTGTTTACTTTCCAAGCTCGTTTTTATAACAAAAGGTCTTCTATTATTCTCTCCGTGTTGGTTGATACAGGTTTAAGTTTATCTTCTATTGCTCGACCTGTTGCCTGCGTCGTGCGGCAGAACCAGTTTTCATTCTTTATGGCAATGGCCGTACACATGCATGTGCACAGGATGAGGTGGACCTGGTTGTGCGTGTGGGCAATCTCGAGCTTAAGTTGCAGTCGTTGCGGGTGGTGCCGAGTCAAGCTTTTGACCTCATTCTTGGTATGGATTGGTTGCAGCGCAATCATGCCAAGTGCGACTTTGAGGCTTCTCCCCCTTGTCTCATACTTCCTTATGTTTCATCCATTCCTTTCACTTCCATACCTCTTCGTCCCTTTACTTCTACCTCTGCTTTCATTACTTTTGTTCCCCCACTCTTTCCTTTTGTGTTTCCATCTTGTTCTGCTTTTCCCTTTTTCGATCCCTCCGACGATCTTTGTGTTGCAGCAGTTGACCGGCTCATGAAGGAGTATTTTGATCTCTTTGAATTTGACCTATCGTCTGGGGCCAAGATTGCCACACGTCATCCGATTCCAACCAGGGATGCTTGTCCAATCAAGGTTCCTGTTCGTCGTCGGTCACCTAAGAAGATCAAGATTTTACGAGCAAACGTCAAGAAAATGCTGGAGAAGGGTGTTATTCGGAAGTCGCGGAGTCCTTGGGCATGTGAACCTCATCTTGTGACGATGAAACGTGTATGTACATTCCCCAATGTCCCGTAGGGACTAATACAAAAATTGGGCATGCTGCCCAAAGCTCATGCTACCTAGTGATGATCTCCCTCATCTAAAGTGAGACTAGGCCTGCAGTAGAAGCGGCTGAGGTCGTCTCCGTCGTATCTCGTCCAGATCCACGTCCCCCCTTCGTGCTGACCGCAAGATCGACTCCGGGGGGCGCCATCTCCAACGAACCTCCTTGTGATCTCCTCTACCAAAACATGGCAGCCATGCTTTTTGCCACTCCTCGAGCCTCTCGAGCTTCCCCCTGTCCCGGAGGATAGCATGATGAAGCCGTATTGCCGCCAGTGTAAGTCTCCACCACTCTGCCAGTACCTGTGATACTCTGACCTGTGTCCCTTCGAAGTGTGCCCGGTTGCGTGCTTCCCAAAGGGCCTGGACTCCCGTCGCTCGCCATATTGCCCATCGAGTATGTCCAAGCGCCTCCCACACGGGGACTCCTACCTCCGCCCCGGTCGTGTCCCACTGGACCTGAATCCCCCAGCCGTGTCGTCCTCTGCATCTTGTGACGAAGCCTGATGGGAGTATTCGTTTTTGCATCGATTATCGTCCGTTAAACGAAGTGACAATCCCAGATATGTATCCTCTTCCTCACACTGCTGATCTCTTGGATCGTCTGAGGCGAAGTCGTTGGTTCACCAAATTAGATCTTGCTTTTGGGTATTGGCAAGTACCGATGGCCGAAGAAGATATTCCTAAGATTGCTTTTCGTATACCATTTGGTTTGTACGAGTTCTTGGTGATGCTGTTTGGTTTGAACAATGCTCCAGCAACTTTCCAGTGAATGATGGACGAGGTTCTTTGCGATATGCTGAAGGTGACTGCTGACTTCATTGATGATATTTTGATCCACTCGGAGGGGACGTGGGAGGAGCACGTTCGTGATGTTTGTAAAGTGTTGGATTGGCTACGCGACGTTGGTTTAAAGTTGAAGCGGTCAAAGTGCGTGTTTGGGTCCAAGGACACAACTTATCTTGGATACCATATTTCTCGTGAGGGTTTGCAAGTTGATCCTGACAAACTTGTGGCTGTTCTAAAGTTCCCTATTCCGAAGTGTGTGAATGATGTGCAACGCTTTTTGGGTAAGGTGCAGTATCTCGGTCGTTTTGTGCATCATCTTTCCGATTGCACTACACCATTGCGAGCGTTGCTGAAGTTATCAATGTCATCTTTCATCTAGTCTCCGGATTGTGAGCGGGCGTTCGTGGATCTCAAAAAACTATTGACGACTCCTCCAGTTTTGGCATATCCTGACTACACTCGACCTTTTATTTTGCACGTGGATGCTTCTGACATTGGTCTTGGAGGTGTGTTGATGCAAGAGAGCTTGAGTGTGCCTGGTCAGTGCCATCTCATTGCATACATAAGCCGTACATTACAACCAGCGGAGATGAACTACTCCACGACGAAGAAGGAGTGTTTAGCAGCAGTCTGGGGTTTTGAAAAACTTCATACATATCTACATGGTTCTCGGACGTTACTTGAAGGTGACCATGCTGCTGTTACTTCATTATTGAAGCGGAAGAACCTGGTTGGTCGTACGGCTCGATGGGCTTTGAAGCTTCAGATATATGATTTCGATGTTGTTCATCGCCCAGGAAGTTCTATGGCTGATGCTGATGCCCTTTCTCGAGCTCCTCTTCCTTCTCCACTCACTTCTCATGTTTCTGACGAACCTATTATTCCAGCATCTGTGGATTTTCTAGATGAGGATTTTGTGCCGTCGGCGGTTGCTGTCCTTGACGTTTAGTGTCCACAAGGTGCAGAGCAAAATCTACCTTCTCTTGATGAGGTTCGCGAGGCTCAAAAGATTGAGCCATGGATTCGGAGGCTTCGAGATGGGTTTGAGAATCCTGCATCACTTGCTGATGACTTGCCTTTCCGGCATTTACATTCTCAATATCGCCTTGACGATGGCCTTCTTTATTTTGTGGGGACGGATCCTAATGATCATTTACGGCTAGTGGTGCCTTCGGTGTTTATTCCGCGGTTTCTCCATGCCTACCATGATTCTCCTGTTCTAGGTGGGCATATGGGACACCGTCGTGTCACCGAGAAGCTGCGCAGGTCTTTCTATTGGCCGGAGATGCGATATGATATTATCCGGTATGTGCGTAGCTGCGTTTGGTGCCAAGCTCGTAATACTCCCCCTCGTGCTGCGGAAGGACGGTTAGAGTCAATTGCGGTTTCCCATCCGTTTGAGTTAGTGGCATTTGATTTTATGGGACCTTTTCCACGATCGACTGCTGGCAATGAGTATGTTATTATTGCTTCTGACTACTTGACTCGTTGGGTGGAAGTTGGTGCTCTTGCTAGTGCCTCTGCAACTGCTGTTGGATACTTCCTCCTCAATCGAGTGGTGTTCCAGCATTCTTGTCCAGAGCAGATTCTTTCGGATAATGGTCCCGCATTTATAGCTGAGGCATTTCATGTTTTGACATCTCGGTTGGGGATATGCCACACTTTCACGAGTGTTTATCATCCACAATCAGACAGTCTGGTGAAACGGCTTGTTCGGACATTCAAAGGGATGATTGCGAAGTATGTGAACTTTCAGCATTTGGATTGGGATGGTTATTTGCCGTCTCTTCGGTATGCATATGTTACAAGGGTGCAGAGTTCTATTAGTGCTTCACCATATAAACTCTTATATGATCATGATCCAATATTACCAACGGAGCTGGGTTTACCTTCGTGATTGCCACGTGCTACCGATGCTAGATCATGGGATCAGTATTTGACAAGCATTCTTCCACTTGTCTGAGCAGAGTCTGCCAAACACTTAGGCCGCGTACAAGTGGGACAACAACGGCGCTACAACTCCCATCATCGTCCACCTGCAGAGTACAAAGTGGATGATTTGGTGTTAGTCCGTTTTCCCCATCTTATGGTACGTGGTTTATCTAAGGGGCTTCTTGCGCAATGGAAAGGACCGTATCGGGTGTTGCGGCAAATTGGACCACAAGTTTATGAGGTTCGGCATGACGTTCAGCAGGCCGATCCTCCAGAGATTGTGCATGTGCAACAGCTAAAACACTTCGTACAAAGGGATCAGGAGGAGTTAATACCACCTACAAATCCACCGATGCCTCCTCCTGACGTTCCTCCGGACCCCGGCCCATCTTCAAGAGAACCCTGATGGTCTTCCATTATCCCGAGAGGAGGGGATGATGTGAGGGCCAAGTGTACGGTTACGATGCCGTATACTAATATTAGTGTAGTGGGATTTTGGTAGCCGTCGGATTGGTTTCAATCTGGACCACTCACTCCTATATATAAGCTAAGGTTTTTGGGCTAATTAATATGCACATTTCTGTATTCCCTTTCTATATTCCAGGCACTCACAGTATATGTATTTCCCACAAGTTTAAATTATTAGCTTTCATTTGACAATTTTCTAGGTTAAGTATGCATTGATGAGGATGTCGAAAAAAAGAACTCATAAACAAAAGTGCACCATTTTTTTGTAAATGGTTAAAAATCTTAGGATATTTGGGGTTAAGTGTTTTTAAGTTTGAGTAATACTAAGTTAGATGACCTCCCAAGAAATCCAAATTCAAAAACCTATATATAGTTAACAATGGTGATATAAAGAACTCTAATGAAAGGCAATGGTATATGGAGGAAAATGAAATGATTTTAGTACTAGCATCTGGAGAGTGTGGGAAGTTGCACACACTCTTAATGATTTTAGTGCTTTGCATATTATCCCTACTAATGTGTAGCTATGGAAATAATATGCTTAAAATATATAAGGTATGAATTAATTTTTGGTATGGTTTTACTTGCAAAGAATGATTTATAAATAAGGAAAGCAAAGTAAGTTGAAGAGACTAAAGAAAATCTTAGGATCTTACTTTGTTACACCAAAAACAGCATGAGGAGATATTTTGTAGATAGAGGTTTTGTTATTGTGCCCTTGCAATCCATAGCCTTAGAGTTGTGGAAACAACAAAGCAAATATGGATCTCCAACTTAGAAAGTATGTTTAAACATAATTATTAGTCATTTAATACTTACCAAGGCAATAATTATAGAATGTAAAGTTGTGTTTAGTTTGGAAAAAGGGAGCTCGTTGAACACAGTGAAAGTAAATATCACTCTATGCACAACCTGTTGTGTGAATGGCTTTATCTTGAAGGCAAACACAAATGTAGTGGTTATAAATCCAAGTATGTTAATCTTTATAGCTTTTATTATGTTTTTATATTTTCAATTCTCAAGAAATGTATGTTATACATTAGTCAACAAGATCTTCTCAACTGAAGTTAGTGGCCACATTGAAACTTATTTCACAACAAAGTATTACAGATATGCTAAGTATAATGTTCAAGGCTTGGTATTTACTTTTTATTTTTATTCTTTTGTTTCTTAAATGTCACATTTCTAAAGGGAGGCTAGAGGTAGAAAAACACATTAAATGGCACATTTTAACATAGTTTTATGAATTTTGAATCATCTTCCTATTAAGAGCTTATTGAGGGAAGTTGCATTCTCTCTCACTATGATACCTCTTGGTAGCATTTTCATATGGTTTTAAATATGGTTTCATAAATAATTTTGGAAGTGCTTTTTAACAATAATAAAATAATATGAGTTTCAATTGGGGATACAGTGGAAATTTAGGGAAGGTTTGCCTAATGTTATTAAGATTATATTAGCACAAAACATATGCATAAAATGGTTGAAAAGTATTGATAGGCTACCAAGAACCTATATACTTGGATGATCCATCTCACAAATTTTGGTGAGTGATGTTAAGTTTTTTATTTACTTACATAGGCAATTTAACATTTTCAAATGTACACAAGTTGGAGATATCATTTCTTTACAGCTTGATACTGGCTGCTATGGGCTTATAATAGCTCTACTAACAAAAAGGAAATATAGATTTTACAAATGGAAAATCATAGGAATTGGGTACTAAACTAGTGCAGATTGGATAGTCAGTTGTGACATGAATAGTTAATCACATTATAATCTATATAAATAGTCATATAGTATACAAGCTCTAGAAAACTATTTAGATGACCACTTGGAACAATGAATAAAAACTATACAATATCTGGGCTATAAAAATTATATGAAGTTTAAGAATAACCATTTAAATTATATAAAAAAACCATACCAACATGGACAACCATACACCAATTTACAGTTAACACATACATCTATGCGGGAGTGGAGCCTTTTGATGTTTGGATTCGAAATCACTCTCATATCACTTCCAGTGACGCTGAGGACAGGCGAGACAAAGATGTCCAGCAAACCTTGATAGTGTTTTGCGAAAGCCAGCAGCAGAAGATTAGGTGCAAGACTGGCTTAAAGCTGGAAGGGAAGGAGGAGATGGAGACTCAACGAAGAAACTTCACGGACAATTGTTTTCAGTCTTAGCTCTGCTCTAAGTCGGCTTGCCTCCCCTTAAGGCTCTCTTCTACTCAAGTATGAAGTTGGGGATCTCGGCATCACTTGGAGTTCTGCGGTCATCACTTGGTTCACTTGGTTTTGGTTCCGGCTTGGGGTCGGTTCTACACAAGCCGGTACTTGGCTGGCAGCGGGAATGCAAGGGGATCATCGTCGATCAAATGATGGTTCATGGGACTGTTACTCTCCAGATGATTACTGTGGTATGTATTATGGTCCTCCAGATGATTCGGTGGTATGTCGTTTGTATCGTTGGATGGCCGTAACAAGGAGTTCTGCGTGGCCAGACTTATGAGGTTCACACCAGCAGAAGATCGCAAAGCTGCTGCTCCGATAGACTCTGCTAGTTTCTATTGCAACCCAGGCCGTAAGTCTGACAATTTAATATGACAAGGTTTGTGATCTTGCTGGTTTGTTTTGGAAGAGATCTTCATATTGCTGTTCTTCAAGCACGGATTTCTTCATGTCGACAAGCATCCTCCGGATGCAAACTTTTTATCACTTTCCCAAAGTGCCGTGTGTTAAGCAGTTCTGACTATTTTGCTCTTCTTTTACAGAGACGGCGTCCCATGCAAATTTATAGCGAAGTTTCATTGATGCAACTGGCCACACCCGATTTCAGCATGCCATAAAACGTGATCACCCTGACGAGCACGGCTCTTGCACTGTACTTTGGCTAGCTGTGAGGCGAAAAACAGGCGAGGAAGAAAGGGTAGACTTTTCTCCCCATCCATTCATTCCAGGCTCATTCTTACGCCATTCACTCTTGGCAAAAGCAGAAGGGAAGAAGCCGGGGTTTCCGAGCCAAAAGTTCAAGTGGCTGAGAAACGAGAAGCACATGAGAGTGATCAAGGTGATACTGGTGCTGATAATTGGCGTGGCTGTAAATCACTACCTGAGCTCATCACGATGCCACTCTGGGCTCTCGGAGAAATCATTCTGTCCAGACTCCTCCAGAAGAGAATAAAAAAGGTGAAAACTTTGACTCCATCTTCCTTTTGGGGGTCAACAAGGGCGCTGGCATTCTCCATACACCACACAAAGAGAAAAGCAAGCGATGGAAAGCAACAAGGTAACTTGGGATAGCTTTTTTCCAGCTGATAAAAAATCGATCTGACTGCTCTTTGCTAGATCCATGGAGGAGTGTTTTCAAAATGAAAGATCAGAGTTTCGCGTGAGCTGGATTTTTCACGAGGGTACAGCCTGGAAAGTTAAAAACTTTCTTTTCGAGCTGGACTTGTCATGAGCTACTAAGCGGGTTTTTCTTCCACAGGAGATATTCGTACACAGCATATCTCTCAGGATCAGGTGTCCGTACGCTTCTCCTGTCTTGCCTTTGAAGGACCTGCGCTGGGTTGGTTTTTATCTTTTATGCATCTTGGCGAAAACGACCAGAAGCAAAGTTGCTGGATTGCAAGCTAAGGTTACACTTTCTGCAAGAAAAATTTGTTTGATACTAAGTACTGTTCTTGAAAGCTAGCAATAAGAATAAGAACAAGGAACACTCTAAAGCAAAAAAAAATGTTTAATACTAAAAAACCACCAGAGTTTTGTCCATAAGGGCTGCTGGCACCAGTGGCCAGTAGCAGCAGTCGCAGCACAGCAGCGGCCATGGTGGCAATAAAATGGGAGAAAGAATGTAGAGCTTGTTCAAATCTTAGCTCGCTCTTGTCTGTGCCACTCTCTGCCAGTGCCGCCGTGCTCCGGGAAACTCCGGGAGGATCCAAAGCCTGAGATACGGTAATGGTGGCCGAGGCGAGCATTGCTTTACTCTCAGTAGCTTCTTTAAGTGCTGGGCTGCCAGAGTTTAAAGACTTGCGCCTGGCGGACTAGAAGAGGGTCTTCGAATTTTCTCTGCTGCCATTGTCTTGGTGTAGTCTTTCCGGCCAGGTGTGTGCTTCTGCCAAATCCGTATCCCTCCCTCCATTCGAATATGGGGAAGTGTATCAGCAAGCCAGTAGCGGTGGATCCTCCAGCTGAAAAGCCCAAGACGGATAGCCATCCTGGAGAGTCTACACCAGCTGCTGCTACCCCGGCTAAGGGATCAGATCGTTCCCTCCAGCAGCTCTTCGCAAAGGTAGAGAGAAAATTGTTGCTCCTGTAGAGAGGAGGTGATAGTGAGCGAGTGAGTGAGATATGTTTCAAGATAAAAATGGTTACCTTTTGTCTTTGCCGTTGTGACAGGACGAGGAGCGGGAGGACGAAGAGGAGAACGGGCAGCTCAAGCGGATTCCAGAGGAAGATAGCTCCGCCGAGGAGCAGGAGGAGGAGACGACGGACAAGGCAGCAGCAGCGGTCGAGGGTGGCGTGGTCCTTTTGGAGACAATAGCCGAGGATAGCAGCAAGGAGGAAGGATCTGGAAATGCTGGTGGTGTCATTGCTCCTGCTGAGATCGAGAAGCAAGAGCTTGATCCCACTAGTGCTGATGAGGAAGGCACTGGAGCTGTGAAAGGAGGCGAAGCCCCACCACAGAAAGTCGAGCATGTTGAGGAGGAGCGGCCGAGCACACCCGAGATTTCCGAGTCTAACAAATCTCCACCAGCTGACGCTTCACCAGCACCAGCAAATAAAGAGGAAGTTGTTTCCGTTGCCCCCCCGGCTGACAGTGGATCAGAGCAAGTGGACGAGAAGCAGGTTGATCTGATAACGCAGGAATCCGACAAGTTCGAGCTGGTCCTCAAGCCACAGGAGTCGGAGAAGTTTGAGATCGAGATCTTCGGAGGCGAAGGGGCTGTTGGATCCGGCCAAGGCCGAGTGGTTGAAGAGAAGACGTCCACTTCCAAAGGGGCAGAGGAAGAAGAAGCAGTAGCTAGTAAGAAGGAAGCGGTACAGGATGAAGCTGAAAAAGACGTAGTAATACCGCCGGGTATGGAAGAAGCTGGAAGTGAAGTAGTTGCGTTACCTGGTAAGGATGAAGCTGGAAACGAAGAAGTAGGAGTACCACTTGGTCAGGACGAAGAAGCAGGACCTGCTCACGACAAGGATATAGTGCCACCTGGTAAGGATGAAAGAAAAGAGGAAGTAGTACCACCTGGTAAGAATGAAGCTGAAAACGATGAAGCTACGGCTCAAGGTGGAAACGAAGCAGCAGTAGCAGTACCACATGGTAAAAATGAAGCTGAAAACGATGAAGCTGCTGAAGCTGGAAACGAAGCAATAGCAGTACCTCATGGTAAGAATGAAGTTGAAAACGATGAAGCTGCGGCTGAAGCTGGAAACGAAGCAGTACCTGGTGGAAACAATGGCAAGGATGAAAACAGCGAGAGCATCGAACCTGTAGGCGACAGTGGTGGAGACACCGATATCCTTCAGAAGGTACGATTGATTTACGATATCTTTGTACTCGTGATATATCTATTGCGCAGGTTGAAAACAACGTCGACACGAATGAGACGGGAGCATCGAAACCTCGAAGTACGGCGGACGCTGCAGAGGGTAGTAATAAAGCCTCAAGTGAGAAGGTGGACTTTGGGGCTCTGGATCCTGACGAGGCCAGGAACGCCCAAAGCAAGGAAGAAAGTGGACAAGGCGAACCTGCTCGTGATCAGGCTGCTGCTGCCGACGTATCTTTGGATGCTGGAGAATTACACGTCGAGCCATCACCAGACGTCGATACTTCAGTAAATGCGAGTACCGCTGCACAAGGCCAGGAAGAAGTCAAACCGGAAGAATTCTTTGAGGCGTCTGAACAGATTTCTGACCTTCCGGAGAGCATGGAACAGAAAGCCGCGCCAGAGGTAGAGGCAGCGGCTACTCCTGTAAGACAAGAAGACACAGTTAGTAATACGTGAATGTTTGCCTGTTTGCGTGATGAACGAATTCCTGGTCCATACTTCTCCTGCTAAGTAGAATGAACGAAGCAGCTTGTCATCCTTCAACCGCCCAGGACTCTGAAACCTTGAGAGAAGCTCGTCTTGTACACGTTGGACAGCAAAACGAGGTGCGAGTCGTCGTTGGGCTCCAGCTTGGACATGATCTCGGTAACCCGCGCTGCTCTCGCCACTTCACCGTGCATGGAGCACGCATTCAGTAGAATCCGCCACAGGATCGGGTCGGAATGGCTGGGCAGCCTCCGCAGGAAGTCCTCCGCATGACTCATCCAGCCCGCTTTGACGAGCAGATCGATCATGCACGCGTGATGTTCCTGCGACACGGGGAGCTTGTGATCCTCGGACATGCACGTATAGTAGAACCAACCTTGGTAGAGCAGTCCCGCATGGGAGCAAGCGTTGAGAATGCTGATGAAGGTGATATCGTCCGGCTCAAACCCCTCCAGGATCATGTTCTTGAAGATTTCGAGGGCTTCCTCGTGGCGGCCATGCTGAGAGTACGCGGTTATCATGGTCGTCCAGGAAACCAGAGTCCTCTTCTGGATCCCATCGAACAAGTCCTTTGCGCGCTGGATCTTCCCGGCTTTGGCATACATGTTGAGCAGCGCGTTCTGCACCGTAGTATCGGAGGTAAAGACGCTGGAAGCAATGCACTGGTGGATTACAGTACCTTGCTCGACCGAGCAGGAGCCCAGGATGCTGCTGAAAGTGAAATCGTTGGGACGGAAGCCTTCCAAGTTCATTCTCCAGAAAAGCTCCACGGCGTCGTCGTCGAGGCCTTTCTGCGTGAATGCCGCGATCATCTCGTTCCACGACACGAGATCCTTCGTCTCCATCACCTCGAAAACACTTTTCGCAGCGGGAACGCTCCCGCACTTGACGAACATGTTGACGGCGGCGTTTTGCACAGCGGTGTGAGACTGGTAGCCGCAAGCCACTGCTCGAGCGTAAACTTCCCGGCCTCGGTGGACGTCTTGAGCAGAAGAGCAAGCTCCCAACAAGCTGATAAAAGTCACGTCGTTCTGCTTCAGGCCTTCGCAGTCCATCCCTTTCAACACCTGTAGTGCCTCGTGCAAAAGCCCACCTTGGGCAAACGCCGTGATCATGGCTGTCCACGTAACTACGTTCCTCTCGGCCATCTGGTCGAACATCACCTTTGCTTCCTCCACTGCCCAGCACTTTGCATACATGTTGACGAGCGCAGTTCCAAGCACGACGTCAGGCCTCAATCCAGAGCTCTCGATCTGTGCGTGAATTGCCTTGCCTTGCTTCAGGTTCCCACACGCCCCGAGAACGCTGGCAAACGCGAACTCGTCCGGCTGGGCACCTTCTCTGCTCATCTGGGCGAACAAATCCAGCGCCTCCGAGTCGTGTCCATTCTGGACATAGGCCGCCAGCATGATCGCCCAGGAGAAGGCGTTTCTCGAGCGAATCCCATCGAAGACTGCCCGGGCGTCTCTCACGCTGCCGCATTTGCCGTATCTCTGGACAAGGAGATTGGCCAGGAAGCGATCGTCGCCGTGGCCGCTCGAAACAACGAGCTCGCGAGCCTTCGCCAACTCGAGCAAATCACTCGCGTTTCGGACCAGCGTCACGAGCGATCTATCCATGAAAAAGATTGCGTAAAAACACGCTGAGCTTATTTGTCGCTGCTGGAACTACTGGAAGTTACCATCACAGTCGAAGAACTCGGTTGGAGCTAAGGTTGAAAGGATCCTCCTGTCCTGCAAGGCTGGACGTCATCCTGCCTTCGATCCATCCGTTGTTCAGTGGTAACGCCTTTTCTCTTCCGCCAATGACACGGCTACCTTCGATCCGGTCCTCAAATTCTGGCAGCCCTTGTTCTAGCCTGAGCTTTCTGGCCTTTCTCTGCTCGTTAGTCTCCTTCCGCAACCATTTCTCAACCGTTCTCTGTCGAGGCTCCATTGAGTTAGTAATAATGGAAGTTTTGCTATGCAAGCTTTCCATACCATGAGAGATAACTCCTTGAGCTCTGGAATCTCGTGGAGAGGTTTCATGATCTGGAGTCTACCGCTTGCCAGATAAGCCTGAATGGAATGAGATGCACAAAGATGAAGATCAAAGAGCTTACAATATGAGAAGGCCATGACTCAAGCCCGTCGAAGATATGAGTTGCGTAGATGATAGTTGCTCCACGGTCCAGGCACTCGGACTTGAGAAACGCGAGAAGGTCTGATCGCGCGAGCACGTCCAGGTCGACGGTGATCTCATCTAGCAATAACACCTGAAACAAAGGAAAAGAAACAGAAGAAGCTTGAAACATCTTTGAAGTGGGTTACTTGCCTTGAATGGTTTCAGGAGACCCATGCAAATCTGGACACGTCTTCGCTGGCCATCAGAGACCTTGTGCATTCTCCAGTTAAGATCAATGTCGAGAACCTGTACAAACGATGCACAGAGAGAAAAAAACAAGTTCCAGGAAAAGAAGACACTCGAATGATCACCTGAATCAACTTCTTTCGACGCTCTTCGTCGGTACCAGCTACTCCCAGAATCATCTTTCCCGCGGAGATGTCCATTTGGATTGGTACATCGAATCCCGCAAACGCGACATCTCGCCTCCACTACTGGCCAACAAAGAATTCTCAAAACTCTCCGAGAAGAAAGGAGAAAAAAAAGGTATCTATCATACCTCCCCGCCAAGGTACGATAGATCGCCAGAGCAAGTGATGGAGGTATCGTGGAAGGCCGATTTGCCGAGGACGCGCACCATATCCGGATGCACGAAGTGCTTGCCACCGATAATCTTGAGCACAGTAGTCTTCCCTGCCGAATCCCTCACGATATTTCGTGATTCTTGGCCGAAAAAACGAAGAAGAATGCGATACCTGCCCCATTGGCGCCGATGAGCAAGCATCGATCCCCGGCTCGCAGCGTGAGGGAAAATCCCTGGACAAGCGGCTTTGCTCCTGGTGCGGCATTTCCATCGATCCCCGGGTACGTGAAGCAGAGCTCCTTCACCTCCACAGTTACAGCCATAGAGTCGATAGAAAAAACCCTGAAATAACTAAGAACCCTAAAAGACTAAAACATCGTTAAGGTTTAAAGTCAATGGAGGGAAAGGAGAGCTTATAGGGTTAGGGTTCTAGGCAATGGACGATGTGTTTCCGATTCCCGTGCGCCTTGTGTACGTGCATCCGGCGGAGGAGCGTGGTAGGAATGTGGACGATCTTCGTTCTAAGGTAGCATTCCGGGCCGTGCTATTCGACATCGAGGATTCGGCCGAGCTTGCAAGCTGGCTCAAGACGGCTCTCACAGTGGACGCGGTCCTTACCTCCAAGGGATGGATGGAAATTCCTATGCCAGATCCTGCGTCACCGCTTCCCCCAGCATTCGAGCTCCATCTCCGCAAGGCGCTCTTCGCAGGTTTGATTTTGTCTGGCATGCTACTCTTCTCATGCATTTCACGCAGATGCTTGTGATAACAGCAAGGAATGGGCTCGCACTGTGTTACGCCCATTTCCGTTTGCTGTCCTAGGAGTTGCCGACTTGCGGAGAGCGTTGGAGGAGCCACTGCCTTTGCCGCTTCCTGTTGGTCCTGCTACATACGCAACTCTGGATCCGAGCTGTGCCACTCAGTTCATTCCAACCAGCCAGTACCCCGCCGAGAGGATCTCCGCTTGCGTCACCACCTTCATGAACTCGAGGGTGGCGTTTTGCATGTCCGAGAATCAAAGTTTCTGGGACTCGGCATTTTGCAACTTGTGGATGGAGCTGCTGTATCTGTCGGAGATCACCAGCGTTCAGCTCAACCGGAGTGTCACCGAGCTCTCTGGTGCTTCAACCGCAGACGCCCGTCCGGATTTGCTGCTTTGGATCTCGAACAGGCTCTGCGTCAAGTTTGAGGAGAAACGGGCAACTCTGGAAGAGGCGTTCCAGGACCTGACAAAGAAACTTGGCGTGCTTCCACCGCAGTACTATGGACCCGTCCAGTGGATGCTTGGGGTAGCACTAGCAGGTCCGGAGATGGCAGGATGGGCTGTGAGACATGGGCAACATGCACCAGATGATCTGTTTGGGCGCTTAAACATGGTGTCACTCGGGGACAAGGCAACATGCTTGCGACTCTCCGTCAACTTCCTCCGGATTGCCTTGACAATCTCAGACTTCTACAGCAAGATGAATTCTCTGCCGAGGCCATTCAACGTGCTTCCTCCCGCCTCTTACGGCTCCCTCGGCCAGATAGCCAGGACTCTGCGGATCGTCTATCCCAAGGTGATCAAGGAGGTTCGTTCCTGGTCGCAGCATGTTGCGGAAGGATTCACTACGACGGCTTTGGTGACGCGAGCATACGGGCTTGGCGCTGTGGGGCTGGTGTCCGGCGACGTCAAAGTCAGGGGTGAGCGATACAGTGTGGTCATTCATTCGGTGGGATACGAGCGCATAATTTCTCGTAAAGATGACTTGTGGCCGGCCATGCAGGACGTGCTTCACGGGCTGCATGCGTTGCACCAGGCGGGCTTGGTTCACAGGGACATCAGATGGAAAAACGTCCTCCAGTGTCCGGCTAGTAATGAGGGTTGGATGCTCATCGATCTTGAGACGGTGTGGAAGACAGACTGTAAGCCGAGCTGCTGCTGGCTTCGCGCCTGGGACGAGAACACATTGGTTGACGGCCTCTACACGCGGTCCTCGGATCTCTATCTTGTTGGAAGGCTTATGGAGAGCTTTTCTGATCTGTCACCCGAGGCCAAGGAGTTTCGGGCTAGGCTTTTACGGCACGGGTTCCGGAGTGCTCAGGAAGCGCTGCATTACTTGAAGAACACTACTTTCTGCAAAAATTAGGGTTTATTGACGTCCGCGGCCGGAAGGTACTGGTTGCAACATCTCCAAATCCCCAGAACGTGAAGAATGCTCAGACAGTCTTCATGTATCCTTGGGATAGTGACGAGTTCGACGCCTTGACTACGCTCTGGGAGGAGGAAGCTAGCCAGTTGGACGTGATGGAGCTTGAGGTTCATGAGCATCAAGGAGACGATAAGGTGATGGCAGCAAAGCTGACAGACGAGGCAAGGTTTGGGTAGCAGACACTTATTACGGGTGGCTTGGTGGAGTTTCTCGTATGCTTTGGCAGCTTGCGCCGCAGATATGGAACTGGAAAAGCTGGTGTAGTGCGCTCGAGGGGAGGAATTTGGGAGAAGCAATAGCTACTGGAGCACAATCTCACGGCATCTCGTGGATGCTGTTACACCTCACCCAAAGCCGCTGACTGCCAGTACCTCATCAATTTTGCATCGTCCAAGATCAAGTACAAGTTCATTTCAGCTGTCAACAGTGTTGCAATGTCTGGTGTAAACGTCTACATACTCTGAAGTGCCTAGAATTGGGTCGTGCTGCGGCATCCTGGCGAGGATTGCCCTCGCGTTGTCCAGGTTGCGATCATGACGATAGAATCGGCTTATATATATATATATATAGCCCTAAATTCAATCAAAAGGAGTGAAGAGGGTCCCTCCTCTTCCAGGGTCAGGATCTCCCAGGAGTTTGTATTAAGCTGGCTCGTTCCTAGAAGAAATCCAGCAAGATCAAGGTTCTCAAGGACGAGGTTCCATGACTCTTGTTCTCGGTCAGCCAGGTTCTTTGTTGTTTTTTGAGACCTTTTCCGAGTGGGAAGAGCACTTTCGTCAAGGTAGCATGGTGATTGTTTGGAGATATGAAATCAAAAAGATCGGGTTGGCACTCTTGCTGATGGCATCAAGGTGATAGCGACCGAAACAGACTGCTATGGGTTCATATTCCTAGTTCAGATTTCACCTGAATCTTTGATCTTTTCAACCGTGTTATCCTCCTTAGCAAGGTGTCAAGGCCCGCATCAATGCGTTGACAGTTACTTCTTGAAGCTTGTTTGGAACATGGTTTTTTAACACTGCAGAGCTTATAAAGTTTGATAAAGTATTGGACTGACTGACATTCTGTCACCTATGGATAGAATCAAAGTGAGAGACAATGGACCAAGAAAATTTAAGAACAGAAAAACAGAGAGGAGAGTTCATGCTAGGCTAGCCAGAGAGCCAATCCAGGAGACCAGGAAGCTTTAGTCGCTGAGGGATATTTGGTTCAGGAACAAAACGAAACAGAGTTCAAATATTCAATCGAAAATAAAGGAGTGATCAGTTTGAAGAGGGAGGGTCTCTCCTGGGATTCAAGTCATTCATCATTCTTATGACATTGTTTGCTGTGTTTTTCTTGTTTAAAAGGTTTATGGAGTCATGCCAAGAAGATATTAGGATCCTACCCTTCAGTCACTCTTTTACCGTATTGAATATTCTTTGAAAATATTCTTGCCTCACTCAAAATTGAATTAAGTTCCTACTAGCAGGGCTCCCAGCACCGCTGGGAAAAGTAAAGATGAAAATATGTTGTTATATATACTTTAGAGTAGAACAACATGTAAGTCTGAAAAAAGTAAAAGAGATAGCCATGTCTAAAAAAGTGTTAATAGTCATTTACAACTTTTGATGTTACAAGTTAGTCATAATAACTTTGTAGGTGCATGATTCAAATGCTAAGAACTTGCATCCACTCTTGCCATATAAAAGAGGGGAAGAATTACTGGCAAAGATCTTGGGATTGTCCTTTTCTAAGGCTGATAGGCCATAGTTTATCACAAAAAAAAAAAAAAAAAAAGGAAGAGGGGAAAAGGAGGAAATATAGTAGTGTTGCCATTACTTCTCTCCTTACATCCTCCCCACTGCTAGCAAGTCTTCTAGCAATTTATCCAATGATAATGAGCTTTGCCATGAGTCTTTGCGACTAAGTTGATTAAGCATAACTTCAAAACTGAAAGAAAGAGTATAATGGTATTTCAGGAATTCATTGTTGCCGCCGCTCATTCAAAATTTATGTTTGTTTGCCCAACAGATCTGGGGTCTAAATGCTAATGAGTAATTGTATTACTGTTATCTTGCTTGGTGGAGTGATGCGATGGAAATATGCTCATTTCCTTCAAAAATTACCAAAATGAGGTCTTCTTAGGATTGTCTTATCAAAGTACATGGTATAGTACAAAGAAATTACAATAATAATTCATGACATCCTATGGTGCAATAAAGGCTTATTTATTCCTTGGCTTGGGATGGAAAAACAAAGCATGTAAAAGGGAGTCATGCAACTTTACTGTCAGTGTGTATGTTAAGTTGGGCTTTGTGAGTTAGAAGATGGTGGTGCCCAACTTTGGAGGTAAGGCCTATGTTGTTAACATACTAACCTGGTGTCTTTTAGCAAAGCACAGTAGAACTTTAATGTCCCTTCCTAGCTGTGAGCTAGAAGCCATGTAAAACAAACAGTGGTGGGCAGAGGCTAATGACATCAGCAACAGGCAGTTGTTTGGCCTTTTCTTTGGTGCCTACACCACCAGCATTGGCTTCACATCCCTCACCTAGAGTGTGCATTTCCAAGCAGCCAGCTCTATTCATTGCAAGAGCCAATATGATGGCTCTAGTAGTACATCACATACCATGTCACCAATAACAACCTACTCACTTAGTGCTGGCCACCTTTGGTAACAATTACCAAGACATTCTCGCTACTGAGTCATGCTATGAAGGGCATCCTTCTAAGACTGTGGGAACCTGCCTGCACAGTGAATGAGAATGAAGCTGCCAATTACACCTCTACTTGCAGGTGATTGTGGTAAAGCCTCCACTATCCAACTGCCAACTCTAACACTGGGCTCATGGACACACACATTAATAGGGACCCAACTCCACTGGGAGAAGTAGAGAACATTTCAATTTGAGAAGATGTAGTTGTACATACTTTGGAATAGAACAATACATCTTTAAAAAATAAAACAATAGAACAATGATTTATTGTGATTCTCTTGGTAATGAGATTTAGTGGTCTCTTATATAATTTTTTTCTTAGTTAGAAATAGGGAGCACAATCTATTTCACTATTGTGATGAACATTTAACACATGACTCATTCAAAATGTCTGCCAGGAAGCAATGCTCCGAGTCCTACAACAAATTCCTATAAATATGAAAATTCAACCACTATCATCTTCTAGATCTTATTTGAATTTTGTAAAATGTTGTAACTACTCTTGCTTCATCACAATGAAAACCTAAAACACTTGAAAAAGAATGTAGAACACTAAATCACCAACATTTATCCTCTCTAGTTCAAAATTCTTTTGCAAGAAAATGACTAAAACAATAAGGTTTACACACTTTCCATTTATTTTGTCACCAATTCTTCCACTCCTAGTCACTCGATGTCCAGTGATTGTAAGCCATCAAAAAGCACATGCAAGTAATGCCATTAGCTTGGAATCCTTCTCGTTACATCCTCCTAAAGTTTTTTCAAGCACATGGAGAGCACCTTGACATGAATTTAAATGTCGTATCTGTCGCGAATGTGACTTCAGGTATCGAAAGTTACCTGTCGGCTAGTCCTTACGGACACTCTTACCTTACTGCCACGATGGCAGGAGGTCGATATTGCTAGGCCCGTTATCAGTCTCCGCCTAAGCTAGTTGAGAAATTGGTCTTCGTGTGTGCATTTGACCAGATGGGCATAAGGACGGAATTCCTACGTGCTATTTGTCAAGCATACTTGACTTGGTTAGAGAAACTCATTCGTTGACTTGCACTTGCTAGTGTTGGGAACCCCTGTGATATTGAGATTGGTCCCTCAATATTGCTAAATGATAGCTTACCGTGTCTGCCAAACACCCTCGCTATCATGCCCTTTGTATTAGTTTCATTTCGGTCCCAAATGCTATTTATGGAAAGTGTTCAGATTTGCTCATTGGCATATCTATGGAATGTAGAGATCGGTCTGAACATAATGGTGTTCGTCCCATGTCCAAATTCACAATCTAGGGACATTCCATATTTAGTAAATTTCGAGCTTGTCCCAGAGACTAACTCCTGATACTAAGGGAGGCTTGGGGTGAAATGGGGGGGCTGTAGGGGGTTCCAAATGTATAGTAGGGATAGTGGGTAAGTTGGGCATGGCCGACCAACCTGAGGCATAGTCTAGCTCTCGCTTGTGTGCCTGTCCTTGTTCTACGTCTGGTTTGGGTCTAAGCCCAAGTTCCATTCCATGCTAGCTGGTGGAGTACCCATGTTCTCGCGTTAGGCCACCGGTATGCCGAAATAGCGCTAGACTCCGTTTGGCTCTGTTTTGTGTGCTGGTCCTGGCATTGGAATGTTGGTTACTCTAGGACTGTTCCAAGTTGCTCCGGGCTCCTGTCCCTTCGTTCCTTGGGCTTTAAGCTCGGGAGTTGCTCTGTGGTTCGGTTCCATCACTCCTTGGCTCCATGCTTGGGAGTTTGGCACCGTTCCTTCGTTCAGTGGCCCAAGGCCCTGAACCTCAGGTTCCTATGGACACGTGGCATGTGACACGTGGCATCTGTCACGTGGCACAAAGAGGGTTTAGGTTCCACTGGTGTTATCCTATGGTAAATCACCATATGATAAAGGGTCAAAACCACGTGCGCTACATTTGGTATCAGAGGATGAGTCTCAGCGAGTACTATTCAATGAGATTGGGTAACTAGTCTTGTTGCATATGCAGAGATGAAAACGATGATCCGAGTGGGTACACGTTTGGTGCAAAGGGTTCACATTTGTTCCTTGAGTATGGATTTGGTTACCTTGTTGTACCTTATGATGTGAGCTTGCTCTTGGGCTCATAAGATGGATTTGAGATGCTTTGTTAGCACGAGTTTACGCTTGGGCTCGTGTGTGAGGCACATTAGCAACTCGAGGTTACACTTTGAGTTGGCAGGATTAATGTTAGCCTATCGGTGGTTCCATGAGTTGTTCCATGTATCGTAGGTGAAAGCAAACTTTCCCTGGGTTTGTTATGAGTAGCAAATAGGCTGGTCCGTAGCTATTTAGCACGGCACTAGTGGATCCTTCCTAGGCATGAATACAAGTGAATCAACCAAGACTGTAGGGATTAGTCTATTGGTTCAAGTAGTCATTGTCGTGCTCTCTCATAAACTTTTCTTGGATTGGATTGAAGGCAGTGCGAATGCAAGTTTGAGGTTTAGTCAAAGATGAGACCAAAAAGAGAGTCATCAGGGACGAAGGATCAAACACGTAAATCATTTTCTCTTGGAGAGATGATTTGCAACGAAGTGTTAACTTATTGCTCATATTCATATTATGCAATCAAGAGTCCCTACCTTGATGCATCTTGGAGATGATGGTCTTACAAATGGTGAGTCATGGGATGGATAGCAGTAAAGCGCTAAACCATTTTGTCTAGGCTTGCTATGGGAAGACTTGGGTTGCAATGCTCAATTCTTTTCCGGGGAACTTAGCTATTGCTCCTTGAGTAGCTTGGTGTTGGGTTAAGTTTTGAGTTTGATCGGATAGCGAGTGGCATGAGCTTGTCTATGTTGTGAACAAAAGTTAGTGGTGTTGGGTGTTGTAAATCTCTATCAGTGGAGTGTAGCATTTATGTTACATTTTGTTGAGTCGAGTTAGCACTTGATACTCACATAAACCTTTGAAGTAATGACATGAGCATTGCTCATAGTGTTGCTTGATTGATGATCAAGTCATTGTGATTTTATATCATATCCATGTGATAATGAGCAATGTGTTTACAAAGTTGCCTGGTTAAATGATGATCAACCCCAAAGTGGTTGATGGTGAAGCTAGTCTACTTGCAAGTAGTAGCATTGTAATAGCTTTGACGGGATTCTCGATAGTGGTCCATTATGCTAAGCTTAAGTTGGTATGTTGTTCCTTTGAGAGTTGGCCCATAAGGTGTTGGAAAGGGTTATAGCATTCACTTGCTATGCCTTGTCGGTTTTTCCATTAGCACTTGGAGTATATTATTGGATGGAGAAGGTGTGTAGTTGAGGCATTGATATTGCTAACACTTATGTTAGTGGAAATGGCATTGTTGATTCGAGTGGTGAGGAATTTTCCTTGAGCTTGATTTTCCATGTCATTTTTCTTGTTAGTGTTTTGGCTTCACATTGGATCTTGAAAGTGGTTGAAGAAGAGTGTTAGTGCAATATGGATATCCGAAGATGTGGTCTTCGTGATCAAACCTTGGATGTTCCATTTGCATTTTACGGATATCGGTGTTGGATGTCGAAAGTATGGGCAAAAAGAGATGTTTGAGGCTTAAGCATACTATGGATCTCGAGAATTTGTGTTAAGGTGAATATATGTGAAGTTGTTAGTAGGAGGAAGTTGGTTGAGTTTTGAAAGTTTGCATTCCTAGACTAAGAGTCATTCTTTCTCTAGGATTGGAAAATTTTCCACAAATTTTCTTAGACTTTTCCAATGGCTGATCTGTTGGTCACTTTGCTCGAAAACCATTCCGTTTTTATAAGCCAGTACAAACTAGTGAAAGGGTTGGAGTTGACTTCGGTTGGCTTAGACATTAGTAGGTAGTTTGTATGATGCAGCCCGAAAGGAATGCTGACTTTTGGGGCTATTGCAATTGAGTTGGATAGAGTCTGGAGTTAGTGTAGAAAATTGGCCGTTGCGCTTTTCTAGAAAGGTGACCCTTGTGCCTTTCTTTTGTAACGTTGTGCTTGGTGGCAGGTTGCACCTTGCATTTCGCTAAGACTCTATGAGGGTAGTGAGCTCTCACTGATCTTGATTTGGTCTTGGTGGCTTTGCGCCTTGGCTGAGGATAGTGATGTCCAATTTAGTTGTTTGCAGTTGAGATGTTGGTACCCGTACTATAGCTTTGTCTATGAGGAGGTTGTGTACCGATATGAGTTCATCTCGTGGTCTTCACTTTAGTTTCGACTAAGTGTTAATTACGTATAGCTAGCCTCTTCAAGGCATGCTCAGAGCTAATGGCTAAATGCATTAGTGAGCTTATTGCAGTTGAGTTGGATTCAAGTGGTCATTTAATTTATGCTTGTCAATAAACTTTTATCTCATACCGAAGGTATCATGTTCATGTTGGACAAGTGTATGACTAAATGACGTGAGTTTAGTGTTTGGGTCTCATGAAAGCAAGTTGAAGAAGTGATGGTTAGTTGCTTGGCAACTAGTGATTGCTTGTAGACTTTGTTAAGGATTGTTGACACTTGCTTCACTCGATGAAGATTTATCAGTGATGGGTTTGCTTTACCGAATGGGGTTGCGGAGGATCGTGTCGTTAAACTTACATGGGTTTTCCATGTTGGCATGTCGACTCTACCTCTATCGATATCATTTGGTTGCGTTTAGTTCGTGGTGTTGGATTTCATGGAGTCTTGGATGTGGTGATTCACTCCTTGAGGAAGTGTTATCTGTGACTGAGTATTGTTGAAAGATTGGTCTCGGATACTGAGTAAAGTATCTCCGACTTTGGTTAGCTTGGTTGCTAGAGAGCTTTGAGTGGTGATACACTCGTGCTTTCTTCTAGCTTTGTTCTAGTGTTGGTGGCACTGAGGTGATGCCTTGTCATTGATATTATTGATGTTGAGATTCAGGTGAGATGATATATCTATCCTTAGGATTGATATTGAGTTTCATTGTTCTCGATGAAGATAGTGTTGATGATTTGGCTATAGCTTTGTGTTATTAGCATTCATGCATTTGCTAGTTAGCAACTATATTGACGTTCAAATGAACTGAGTGACAAGTTTGAGTTAGTTGTGTTCTAGACAAGATTATTTAGTAGAGGTTAGGCTTTGGCTTTTCTTTGAAAAGTGATTTAGCCGTGGACTATACTAGCTTTACGAGAGGAAGAGTTAGTGATTGCTATTGGAATATTATATATCAATCATTGATGATTCTTCTTGTGCTTGTTATAAAGTGAGTTACGTCTTACTATGGATGGATTCATGGAGGATCGTTTGGTGATCACTTGTCGAGCATAGCTTCGTTATGCTTAGCTTTTGGATTGATGCAAACATGCTCTTCATTAGCTTTGCATTATGAAGTTTAGCTTATAGATGTGTTGAGGAGGATATTGTGGGTTGTACCATGATTTCTTCTTTAGCATTGACGTTAGTCCATGCGAGACTCGTTTTGTTAGATGGTGATTCCTATGTTTCCCAATTATGATGATCTTGGTGGTTTCTATACTATAATACTAGTTTATCGGATGATAACTTACTTGGAATACTTTTGTGTTCTAATATAAGATATACTCACTGATAATTAAGACTCTAAGATATCATTGTTTATGACTTTGATATTGTCCATCTATTGATCTTTGAGTTTGGGCCAGTATAGGCAGACTGGCTTCGGCACTTCGTGTGTATGTTGAAATCTCTAGTCATGGGGTAGCTATTGTCGACTGGTCACATAACCCGCCTCTCTGTCGATGTTCCTTATTCCGTTGAAAGGGCGTGACCGTGTAAACAACTCTAACTGCCTGTTTACAGTAGTCTATCTAAACCTTACCGACGGGTTTGGTTTCTTTGCTCATGAGGGTTGGGGCCTCTAGCTTCTCTCTCTATGTCTTTGCGGGCAGGGCATATCACACTTTTGTAAGCTGGGTGACTCCCAGAGCAGCAAGGGTGGCTGACTCCGTTGGTCATTTCCTTATCGGCGACGGCCGGAAGGTGTTTGAGCTGGTAGCGCATCCGCGTTAGACAAAGACGTTGCCCCCTAACTCATTTAAGTTGGTGCATTTCTCACATAGTGTGAGTACCGTGAACTTTTTCTGGAGTTGTTTCCTTGGCGGTATTCTAGACTCGAGTATGCATCGACGAGGACGTCGATCTTCCCAAGGGGGGGAGAGTGTCGCGAATGTGACTTCAGGTATCGAAAGTTACCTGTCGGCTAGTCCTTACGGACACTCTTACCTTACTGCCACGATGGCAGGAGGTCGGTATTGCTGGGCCCGTTATTAGTCTCCGCCTAAGCTAGTTGAGAAACTGGTCTTCGCATGTGCACTTGACCAGATGGGCATAAGGACGGAATTCCTACGTGCTATTTGTCAAGCATACTTGACTTGGTTAGAGAAACTCATTCGTTGACTTGCACTTGCTAGTGTTGGGAACCCCCGTGATATTGAGATTGGTCCCTCAATATCGCTAAATGATAGCTTACCGTGTTTGCCAAACACCCTTGCTATCATGCCCTTTGTGTTAGTCTCATTTCGGTCCCAAATGCTATTTATGGAAAGTGTCCAGATTTGCTCATTTGGCATATCTACGGAATGTAGAGATTGTCTTGAACACAACGGTGTTCATCCCGTGCCCAAATTCGCAATCTAAGGACATTCCATATTTAGTAAGTTTCAAGCTTGTCCCAGAGACTAACTCCTGATACTAAGGGAAGCTTAGGGTGAAAGCCCAAAGCATGTGTTCCTCAAGGGGGGGGGGGGGGGGTTGTGGGGGGTTCCAAATGTATAGTAGGGATAGTGGGTAGGTTGGAATGTATGTCCGACCACCTGAGACATTAGTTTGGCTCCCACTGGGCTGTGTCGCTCCTTGTTCTGCGTCTGGCTTGGGTCTAAGCCCAAGCTCCACGCTGCTCTAGTCGGTGGAGTACCCTCCTCCTCGCGTTAGGCCACCGGTATACCAAAATTGTGCTAGACTCCGTCTGACACCATTTTGCGTGCTGGTCCTGGCATTGGGATGCTGGTTGCTCCAGGACTGTTCCAAGTCGCTCCGGGCTCCTGTCCCTTCGCTCCTTGGGCTTTAAACTCGGGAGTTGCTTTGTGGTTCGATTCCGTCACTCCTTGGCTCCATGCTTGGGAGTTTGGCACCGTTCCTTCGTTCAGTGGCCCAAGGCCCTGAACCTCAGGTTCCTATGGACACGTGGCATGGACACGTGGCATGTGACACGTGGCATCTGTCACGTGGCACAAAGAGGGTTTAGGTTCCGCTTCGTGGTGTTATCCTATGGTAAATCACCATAGGATAAAGGGTCAAAACCACGTGCGCTACAGTATCCAAGTCTATCTCTATCTGAAAATCCTTCTTAGAAACACTTTTGACATGACTTGAACATTTTGGATGTGCACAGTGTCCTCCTGTCTTAAGAAGCCAAGACAGGATTTTATGCAATGCAACATGCTCAAGGTACTTTGCTTTTGTCATCCAAGCTTTCTTTTCTCCCAAGGTTTAAAATTCTACTCTCTGCTAGGAAGTTTTCCTGACCCCTCCAAGATTCTAATCAAGAGACTCCTCAAGTTTCTAATCAACCATTTCCAGAGCATCTTCTCACAGCTATACAGAGCCTCTGCCCTCAGCTATACAGATATTTCCAGAGCCTTTTTGGTTCTTTTTTTTCTTTCTATTCTTGTTTTCATCTCTCATTTTCCAGGCATCTTCATCAATTTGCCTAAAACTCAACGATGATTTTGATCTTGCTGCAAGAAACACTGGCAGGAATGTCACTGCTGGACAATAGTAGCACCAACACCACCTGAAGCATAGCAATCTCATTCTTTTTGTCACTTTCAGAGAGAAGCATAGAGACATCCAACAAGAATGCCAAACCTGGAGTGCCTCTACTTCATTCTACCATGAACTATCATGCTGCATAAGCTCCTTGCCATTAAAGCAATTCACAAAAGCTAAGGGTTTCTCCATATTCGACCAGTCATAGCTGTACATGCTATTTTGTCTTAGCGCAATACCTCAAGCTCCTGTTTAAGCTCCAGCAACTTTGGTGTGTTGTAGCTGCCATTCTCCTGGAAAGAAGTAAAATAACATTATCAAACAGGGAAGAGACGCACAAAAACATGATACCATAGGCTGATGATCTATTGGTTCCTTCAAAATTATTGAGCTCTTGGGCACATTTACAGATTCAACCTCTGTAAAATGGCTTCCACCAACACTCGGAGTAGGAGACACCCCTGATTGGCTTTTGCATGTCTTCAGTACATGCATTTGACAGCTTCCACCTCAATACAAGTCACAATCTAAAAAACAACCAATTCTTCAGCATTCAAACACATGAAGATGAGACTTAATCCTTAGGCAGGACAGAAAATGACAAATGGAATCGGAGTAAGGCCAGCAAGGATAATCAAAATAGCATACCTCACATGCAATATACATCTGTGCTGGCTTATATTGCATTGAAAGCTTCCCATGACATTGTTTCCAGATCAAAGATGTTGAGGTCATTGAGCAAACACCTTTTGGAGTCTTCTCCACCAAAAATGACTCCACTAAGCAGGATCCGATCAGTGAACAGACTGGCCCCTCAAACAGCAAATGGTCAATCTCATGTTCGTGATACAGTATGTCACATGCACCGAAGCTTGTCCATATGTTGGAAAAAGCAACCAAGTGAAAGCCTGCGTATCAAAAACATGAACTGGAGATAGAGAGCACTGAAGTGAGACATTGAAATGCATTATATTAACCTGAGACAAAGTCAAGGGTTTCTCAAGTGGCCAACAACAAATAGCATCCTATTCTTCAGAATCTGAAAACACTCGAGAATATTGTAAGATGAAAGTATAAAGCTAAGAAATGATTGGCACAGGGTGGGATCAGTGGCATGGACAAGGACAAAAGGAGACATTGGGAGCTTTTGCTCAACTTTGGACCAGGTGAGTGTTCTTAGATTGAGCACCTATGGCAAAGGTGCAACATCAGTTATTAAAGAGCAAAACACTACATACCTGGACATTGTTCCACCATTTGCTGATGGCAGCAAGGGGGATGGAGGAGAGTTGTTTACAGCAAGGATGTACTCCTCCTGAAGGCTTGGATTTAAATCATTGTCTTGCATAGGCTGAAAGAATGCTGCAAAGGTTTAGTTCTAACACATATATAAAGCCATTTCAACAATTCCCTCAACCTTTTCCCCTTGCGACTTGACTACCAGTCTGGATCCTGTTTCTGCAAGTGAAAGTGAAAGTCCCCATGTCAAAAGCATGAACTTGAGATAGAGAGCACTGAAGTGGATGGATCTCAAAGCTCCTCTGCATTACATTAACCTGAGACAGGGTCGGGGGAGTTTTGTGAGTGGCCACCCACAACAAACAGCATCCTATCTCTAAACATTTTTGCTGTGTGAAGGCCGGATCCTTGCCCCTGTATTTCCCATCCGGCCAGATTCCAAAGCCTCAGCGATCCACAAAAGTTCTCCAGGATCTGGCTGTGAGGTGGAAGAAGTGACATCCACAAACTCCACAGCATCCTCCACAATCTCCTCGATCCTCTTTTCAGTGGCTTTCCCCCCCCCCCCCCACACACACACACACAAGAGAGAGAGAGAGAGAGAGAGAGTTATTACACATTCATCAATGAATCTACTCATATTGAGTTGTCTGTTAGCTCAGATATAGTCTTAGATTTCTACAATATCATAAAGTTATAAATCATAAGATTATGATAAAAGTATAACTTATTTACAAGATATAATAAGCTATTCAACTCTTCTATTTTAAGTTATAAAATATATCATTTATATAGTCACTACTTAATTTACTTTTAACTTTATAGTATATATTTTATTGTGTGTATTATATACCATCGTTGTAAAAAAATTATATTTAATTTTAATAATGTAGTATTGAATCAATCAGATACTCTTTGTTCTATAAACTTTCTGTTCTATAGAAGAAAGAGTATTTTATTGATTAGATACTACATTTTAAAACATATTGAACATATTTTTGTTTCAAAAAGATCATATATAGTAGACATAATAAAAAAAATTCATCAATGACTACCATCTTTGTACAACTAAATGTTTAAAATCATTTGAACCTAGTGCATTATATCATCCTGGATCAGCTGTCTAATTGCCTTTTATATGTATAACAATATCACTTACACCTCCTTGAATATTTGTTGAATTTACCACTTCATTCTCTATTTCTTACAATATTGTGAAGCATTAGCATAGGGATTTATTTCTTTTAATAGTTTATCAAGATCACCCATTAGTTGCTCATTACATTTAGAATTGTGTTTGTTTTTTGGTTTTTATTTCCGTTGCTTGAGCAGTATCTAAAATATTTCATTGTGAATAAGCTGCATATTGTTCATTATTTGGTTTGAAACTTGAAATATTATATTATATCTATCTATCTATCTATCTATCTATCTATCTATCTATCTATCTATATCTATATATATATATATATATAAAATTAGGGCAACCTACTGCAATTTCTTTGATATTTGCACTCATTGATGCTGCACTACTATAATTTTGTATTAAATCTTTAAAATTATCAGTCTTTGGATAAATCATGGAAAAAGATGTGATTTTTCAGTTGCTATTCTCCCGTCACAACAAAAATTGAAAACACTTTCCATCATTAAGAAAAAGAAATCCCCTCATTAAGATCTTGATATCCTATTCTGCATTGTGCATTGATATTCTGCATTGATACCCAAGATAAATAGATTTTCTTTTGTAGTTTTACAATGTTAGAAATTTTTATTGTATAGAAGGTTAAATTTACCTAGCTTTTGCTACTATTCATCATTAGAGTAATGACAATAATGCAATTACATAATGCATGTGTTTGGAAAGATAAGATCACTTTTCCCTGTAGCATATCCTCCATAATAGTTTGATCTGAAGCCTGTACAAATCAGAAAGCTCTCTTATCTGATCTCATTCTGCAAAAAAAGAAAAGTATTTTCAATGCAGCGAAGCCTTTGGCCTTGAGAACGCCCACGACAGGAGCTTGGATCTCCAAAACGCATTTGGAGTGATGCCTTCCGCAAGAAGAAGAAAAGAAAGAAATTGCTAGAAAAGAATGGAAAATCTTTACCATTTGGTCATGTCAATTCCGGCGCCCTTGCTCACAATGCCGATCACCCTTGGCAAGTTTGAGCTTGCAATGCTTGCATGGCAACCTACTGGATTTCATATACTCAACCACGAAGCCCGCCATCCAAGCATTGCATTACATTATAGGCTATTTATAAAGGTCATGAGGGCCTACGCAGGGCATCCAATCTGTAATTTGTGTAGGAGTGTCTTCACTTGGGCAGGTTGAGTGTCTGGTTGAGTTTCTATTACCTTTATCAAGAGTTTTCTTGCTTCATGGTCCTTTGGACGTTTTGAGTGCTTTCTCTGAGCCTATGTTGGTAATCAGTTACAGATTGAGAAAGCTTCATATTTCTCTTGAGTATTGAGCTCCTTTGTAATCGCTGTAATTTGCAATTTCTATGACAGCAATGCACGAATATCACTGACCTTCAGACTCTTGCATCATCAACGCCAGCTTTTCCTTGGCAAATGTTGCATTTGCCTCATCTCGAGTGCATTCAACACGAGCTGAAGTAAGACTATGCCTGTGGAAAAAAAATGAGAATGACAATAGTCACCTTCAACTGTTTTCATCTGCTCCAGAGCAACATTGAGCTGCCTATGACATTCATCTTAGAAGAGAAGGAGAGCTCATAAATTAGCAAACCATTTGAAAGAAAACATCAAATTACATGTGATGTTTCCATTAGGCTCCTTACATCTCGTCCATCACCATCTAAAAATAAGGAACGAGAAATGTAAGAAGAAAGCTACAGAAAAGAAAACAAACATACTACGAATGTAGAACGAATTCCTACTCTTCATAGAGTCTTTTATAACCTGGATATAAAATATGTATAGACCTCTAGAGACAAAAAAGAAACTTACAGTTCCCTGAAGTGATTCAATAATTTGAGCTTGCTCCTCAGCCCTTTTCAGCACCATGGCTAGATGCTTCACCTTCTACCTTTTAGATGAAACTTTAATTCTTCCTAAAACAAAACCATCAAGGCACATTTTGAGCTCTAGTCATTTACTCTCAGTTCTTGCTCCTTTTCATTTTGTTTCTGCCAGAACATATGCAAGGGCACGAAGCTTGGTGTTGAGCCATGGATATCCTTGAACGTCAACTGTAGGTAAAGAGTATAGTGCGATGCAATAAATTAAACTAAAATAAATGAAACTTTTGTCCATAAAATTAAAGTGTCACTACACCAAATATTCTAGCAATGGCTGCAAAAACATCATCATATCTAGGGGGAAGAAAATAGAAGAAATACAATATCGGGTTTTTTGAATTCTCGTTCACAGCTAATCTGTATGCAATTGCAAGATCTCAACGCCTGCAGGAAAGGGAAAAAATCGAGAGGACAGAGAGAGACATCAGTACTTTATGGATCCATGTGGTTGACTGGTTCCATAGAAACATTGCTCTGCAATGAAGACCTCATCAAACACACACACACACAGAGGCACACATATGAAAAAATGTAATCATACATACTTTGGGTTAGAACATCACATTTTTAAAAAATAAAATAATAGAACAATGACTTATGATGTTCCCTGTAATGATACTTGGTGGTTCTCCCGGTAATGAAACTTGGTGATATCTTAGGTAGCCTTTTCTTTGGTCTTAAGAAAAAAAAGAGAGAGCCATGTCTAAAGGAGTGTAATTCAATAGTCATTTACAGCTTTTAATGCAGTAAGTTTTTCATAGAAACTTTACAGGTGCAAAATGCAGCTTCTAAGAACTTGCATCTCTAGCTGTGTAGAAGAGGGGAAGAAATTATTGGCAAAGATCCTGGGATTATCCTTTTCCAAGGTTCTTATACACTGGTTCAGTCACACCCTTATTCTCTAAAAAAGCATCTACATTTCTGGTTGCAAGGTCGTGAATAACTTATCCTATATGAAATAGGTGTCCTATAAAATTTCATTCAAT
Organism: Selaginella moellendorffii; assembly: GCF_000143415.4. NCBI lineage: Eukaryota > Viridiplantae > Streptophyta > Lycopodiopsida > Selaginellales > Selaginellaceae > Selaginella > Selaginella moellendorffii. The sequence continues at coordinate 1,574,405 of NW_003314284.1, read as the reverse complement.
GAATAGAGCCACACATTTTAATACACTCTGATTTAATATGAAACATTGTTTTGATTCTGTGGTTAACAGAACTTGGTGATTGAAACAGTATTTGATAATATTTTCAGTCCTAAAGATTATGAGTATGTGACTTTCCTATGGTTATCATTTAGTGGTAAGATTTCTAAGTTATGGCTGCGGAGACTTGGGCTTGGATCCCAGCAACCACATGTTCTGCTTAGGCTTTGTAAGTAAGAAAATTCAATGTTCTTTAACATTTCAGCTTGAGGATGTAGCTCAAATGGTAGAGTGCTTACTTATCATGCAAGAAGCATAGGGATTGATGCCAAACTTCTCTAATTATGAATTTTTCAAAATTTCATTGTTTAAAATGCTTTATAATATTAGTGACATAAGCATTTCAATGTCGTAGGGATGTAGCTCAGATAGTAGAGTGCTCGCTTAGCATGTAAGAGGCATTGGGATCAGTACTCAACTTCTCCACTTATGCTTGATTAAAATGATAATTTATTAGTCAAACCTGTTTAGTGCATCAATTGTAGTGCCCGGGATACTTATTTTGATGTTCATGTAAGTATTTTTACCGAGTGGTTAAGATTTGTGCTTGCTAAGTAATAACACTGGGTTATATCCACCACCGTTTGAAACTCTTAGGTAATGAATATTTATAAAGGTGTTACTATACAAAAGGATTTATGCAAATTCTTAATTAAGTGTAATGATGGAATTGAGTATTAAACTTTATATACTAGATTCATGGTTTAGTTGGCTAAAGCAAAAAAGTTCACCTATTTTTAATTTCCAAGGGACAAAAGCATGTGTTATTTTTGACAATTCTTATTATGCATTGGTTTAGTCACACTCTTATTCTACAAAAAAACATCTATTTATTTTGATCTAGAGTTGAGCAAAGATGTCCTTTCTGACTGTTGAATATGCACTGACTTATTAGGCTGCTATTCATTCTTCAATATTGAAATATAGATATGAATATTGAGTATTAGTCATTTTACTTAGGAAATTACAAATGTACCTCTTCATCAAGAGTCTATTAAGTGTAAGTAGGTTTAGGTGAAGTCTGATGGTTCTTTTGATAAATACAAAGCTTGACTTGTGGCTAAGGATGTCTGATGCGAGACATTCTCTCCTTTAGTGTGACTCATTACTGTTCATCTGTTTTTGGCTTATTTTGTTCATCATAATCTTTTTATTAATTAGATAGATGTGAAAATTGACTTTCTTAATGGTGATTTATCTGAAGAGATTTATATGTAACCTTTGGGTTTTGAAGTGATTGGTGAAAAACACGAAGTTTGTAGACTTTGGAAGGCCTTATATGGACTCAAACAACCTTCTTGATCTTAGTATAAGAAGATTAACAACTTTCTTCTTTGGCACTTCTATGTTGATGATATATTATTTTGGTTTCTATGCAGAGCTCCTTGTACACATTAGGAGATTGATGATTTTGGGTTTGAGCTCAATAAGTATAATATGTTGAACGCTAAAATTATTCCAATGTTTGGGTGTATGCAAATTCATACATACTAGATAACTATTGTATTTGTATACAGGTTATTATAGTAGCAGTTATCATTGCTACGTAGGGTTCTAAGGAACACAATGTGACCTATTTCAATTGGCAAATCCTTTTTGCATCATATCAATTTGATTTTATTTTTGGATCTTGGAGCAGTTTGAAAATTAAATACAATTGACATTTAGTTTTACTTCTGAGCTGCAAAATTCAAAGAAAATGAAGTACAGTAGGCTTGAATTTGATAATAGGAGTTGGTTATAGTGCTTTAGTAGGCTTGATTTTTGCTACTTGATGGATAAATAGGGGCAAATTATTTTGGTGAATCAGAATATTTCAAAAATGAAGGATATTACTCTTCTTATGTTCATGATTTGGTCTTCTTTCATAATATTTCCATCTGCAGCTGTAGAGCTAGTGTAACTACACCATAGA